>NC_141759.1:43609466-43914075 GCF_982258835.1 Parasteatoda tepidariorum
CTATATGGAAACTTAAAAGTGCGATTTACGATTATAGCTTATCTATTCTTATATTAGGTGGAGTATTACATTACTTTTCATCTGATATTTTTATATTTGCCACCTTCGGCGATCAGCTTGACCACCCTTCAAGCCACAATAGAGCAATTTATTAACTTTAAAACTATTTCTTCCCTTATTCACTAAAATGTAACTTAACCCCTTTCTTCTCGCTCCCGTGAAAAAGACGGGGTGAGGTTTCGCCCTCTATTTCTCGCTCCCGTGAAATTTCCGGGTTGGAGTGTTCAGCAGTAACGCGCCAATAAGAATAAAACTAATTTATTTCTTTTGCCAGGAAAACATTTTATTTCTCATTTTGCATACCAGATGGCAGTACCAGGTTTTTTTTAAGGTAATTGTAGAAAAGAGATAAAAACAATAAGAGATGTAGGAAGGAAAGTCGGTACTACTGTCCAGATGGTGACGTTGGCCTATGCTTCTCATGCTTTGAAATTTATCACACAAGAAAAAATCATTAATCTTTATTTATATTACACGTAAGTTTAATAAAATTATTTTTTAATGTTTAAAACACATATTTTTTTAAATTTTTCTTGCTTGCTGGAAAACCAACATTAATTCATAGTAACCCTGAATGTTGGCTTATCCTAAAAATGTAATTTTATAAAATTTCAACCTAAAAAAAAAATTAAAAATGAATATATATATATATATATATATATATATATATATATATATATTGTTCATACACATTTTTTATAAAATTTTCAGGGATAAAAAAAAATAGGCATTTTTATGACCGTTTTCTTGAAAATTAACCGATCGTTAAGGGGTTAATACCAATCTGCAAGTCTGATCTAGATCAGTTTTCCTCCAACCATCCATTAATTGTTTGCGTCTTGTAGCCATTAATGGCAATAATGCATTTTCCCCGCTCGATTAATTTTGTAGCTGTTACTAACCAATAAATGCAGATTGAGAGACAGTTATAGAAAGATAAAGATACGTTCAAGTTACAGCAGCTAGGACATCTCTATTTGTCTATAATTTTTACCAAGCCCTTCAATTTAAGTCAGACCTCTATTTAACGAAGTCGCTAAATCCAGAAAATAAGTTCGTTACATAGAAAATTCGTTAAAGAGAAAGTCATCTTTTGAAATACTTAAACGACAGAAAACAGGTTTTAAATTCATAAACAGTAGACATAATTAAAATAGCAATTAATACACCTTCATCTTGCAAAGTAGTATCTACTATTTATTTTAAAAATCTTAACCATAAAAGAAATCTGCATAGAAAGAAAGAATAGAGCAAAACATTATCCAGTGTTACACTATCATGCTACATATATTTTAAACTAAAAGAAGCTAAATTTGTGTGTAAAATTATATCTGCATTTATTATAAAAGTAATATTAAACATACATTACCACATACGTTCTTTAGTTTAAAAAATAAAAGGAAAGGGATTTTACTACTTTCTCTAAAAGTTAAGTGGCTTCGAAAATCAGTTCAAGAGCGTTTCCCCCATAAAATGCTCTAGCAAGTTTAAAATTTTCGGAAATTTTACGGAAATACGGAAAGTGGATCTCAAAGAAAAGCTCGTTAAATAGAAAATTCACTTCGCTATTTGGAAGTAATTTCACGAAGAAATTTCCAAAATGTTCTTGGTTTCTTGAAAAAATTCGCAAAATAGAGCAATTCGTAATAGGGAAGTTCGTTATATAGAAGTTCGACTGTATATCTTACTTCAGAAATCACTTACACCTTGTATTTGACTTGCTTTAGAACAAAGGGATTTGTGTAAATTTGCATTTGCTGTAATAAGTAATGCAGTATACGATACAGTGTTCAAGCAGGGGTTAATAACCGCAAGAGCTAATAGAGCAGCGGCTATGGAACCCTAAATAATCTTCTTTCGGTGGAACCTTACTTTGGTGAACAATAAAGTAATGAAAACAATGTAAAATAAAGTATATAAAAACTACTGCGAGAGTAATAAAAACTACTTTAAAACTATAAAAAAAACTACTTTATTTTGAAAATATTTAATAAGAGCAATAGAATTTTTCGGGAAAAATATACTTGAGGGTGTCCCTTGGCGAAATTGGCCACTTATGTTTGGAGCTATTCCTGTTAGCGCGGAACACAGTAGTAACAGGAATGGTGGCCAAAACATAGTGATATTTCAATAAAACATTGGAAAACTTCAACAAAACATTGGCTAAAACTTGCAATGAACCCAATATAAGCAAAATTAATAAACCCAATTAAAAGGATTTTGAATCGAAGCAAAAATTAATGGAGTAGGCGCAGAAAGAAAAGGCAAAAAACAACTCCTTCATTAATATTCTCATATTTAGTTGCACAGAATTATCTAATAACAGTTAAGGTCTGGTTTCTTAGGACAAGCGCCTTATCTGGGCGTCAGCGGGACGTCAACGTCGCGTTGACGCCAACAAAACACTGGTTTGTTAGCTCAAGGCCTGGTTTCTTAGAACTAGCGCCTTATCTGGGCGTCAGCGGAAAGTTGACGTAGAGCTGACTCCAAAAAAATACTTTTTTGTTAGCTCAGCGTAAGCAGTCGGTCCAACGCAGACATTATCTCTCATTACGCATGCGTTAATAACGTAAACAAATATTTATTTTGAATTTGTATTGATTTTGTGATTGTCGACCAGTGTTTTAGAGAACAAATAATGACTTTGTCCAAGAAAAAACACATTATAGCTGAGGTAAATGAAGAGTGCTATGCTTAATGAAGAAGCTATGTTTAATGTCAAAGTCAAAATCTTTGCTGATTTCAATGTGCTGTTGGATGTTGTCCGCCATTGCTTCTGTGGTTAACGTCACGTTGTAATCCAACTGCAGTTGAGTTGGACGGCAATTGTAGTTCAAGATGAGCGTTCGATGACGTATATTATCAAACTCACAAATAGACCAATCAGAGGTTAGCGCTGATTTCCAGCTGACGGCGTCCTGTCCTAAGAAACCAGGCCTTTAGATATTGTCTAAATTTATCATGAATAGAATCTGTGTACCTCCATCGCCACATAAATACGAATCGAAAATAGCGTCTGTTATACCGGACTAGCGGTGACATTTTTTTCTTAAATCCCTTTTTATGACTGCCCACATACCTTCGATCTTATTGACCAGAAGCAAAAGTAACTTTACCAGCCGGTATCCAACGTAGAACTAACGGACCTCTGAAATTACATATACCGTTGAACATTTAAAAATAAAGCTAAAATAAACCAATTAGAATCACGATTGGGTTTCACCATCACCCAGCTTGGCGATCAACCACGATCACAACTTGGCAAGAATCAAGGGGCACCCTCAAATATAGTCTACCCAAATTTTTCTATAATTTTGCTTATTAGTAGTCTTAAATTAGGTTTTATATCCGACAGTTGAATTCGCACTCTTAGACCTGTATATAATATATTTTAAAATTTGTTTTTGGTGTAAATACATTAGCTGAAAATAAAATAACTAAGCCAAATTATAGTGTTCAATGAAATGAAAGCTGAAAGAACTACTATAAACGTTGAAAATGGTTACCAGGGAAACATATTTCTTTATTGACAAATTTAGTTTTTTTATTTTTTTTATTTAAAAAGCTCGATGGAAATGCAAATGCAGTTTTTCATAAATGCAGGTCCTTTTCATAATTTATTCGAGATATTGTAATTGGAAAAATAATAATTTCACAAAAAATATATATATTTCTTTTTTATTAACATTTTATTTTAATTTCATAAAGAGAAATGAAATACCAAATAAATAACAGCTTATTAATTAGATCTAGTTATAAATACAGATTTTAAATTCATTACTGTGAGGTAAAAATCAGTCTTTACTCTCAGAACTTCGCAGAACAGTATTCGAGAACCGCTGTAATAGAGCATCATCCAGTACCTAATTTTTAATGCCTCTCTACGTAATATGTATTATTTTTAACTCATGACCCCTCTCACTCGTTGAAAGTCTTAATCAAGCTCAGGTATTAATGTACTTTATACATACATGCACAATCTATCAGTTATTCCTATTTAATTTTACAGAAATGGCTTCCATCCCACTTGCAACACACAGTGCTTCAAAAATACATGAACATATGAAAGCGAAATTTACGTGTGATGAAGAAACTCACGAGGAACCACCAACTGAGAAGCTGTTTCGGCAAACCTCATTCGGTAATATTTTTTTTTCTCACTTCCTTTCTGTAAACTGAGTGTCACGAATTGTTACTTTGTCAATTTGATCATTTTAACTATGAACGCTTTATATGTAGGCCTTATTATGAAAATCCACAAAATATTGTAAAAATTAAACTATGGTAGCAGATTTTTTTTAATAAGCAGGTTATAAAGTTCTTTGCTATCAACATCACCTTTAACTCACGATCAAAAGGCTATTAAACCTAAATTGCATATTTTTGCAAATTCAAAGAAACTGATTAATAGTGAGAAAGTTTAAAATTCAGTTTCTTTTTCTTGTATCAGGAACCTATTGTGAATGCGTCTTTTTAGAGTGATCGCAGTGTCCTATAAAAGAAAAAATAATTAATTAAACTAAAACATAAAATGAAGAACGGAGAATTCTTATACATTTTCATCTATTTCTTTGTGAAACAAGATTTTTTTTGACTGTACAAGATTTTTAATTTGCTCGGACATGTTGACAATTAAAGTTAAAGCTGTCTATGGACATGAGACATGGCACTTCAATAAAAATAACATGAAAAAAATTCAACTATTTATTATGAACAGTTAAACAAAAATCTTGTGCATCGAGTTGTTCCTTAAAATTTGTATTTCAGAAATCCTTGGAAAAGCAAAACGGAAACAGATTGAACTGGAAACTAAAAAACGTAAATGGATTGGTCATGTTTTACACAAACCTGAAAAATTTAAAGTAACACAAGTTTTTGATTGGAACCTTCAGGGCAATAGGTAGGAAAAAGAGGAAGACCTAAAAATACTTAGCACGGGACGATAGTAAGCGAATTGGAACAACACACAACACCTCCTAGAAAGAACAGGCCTCAGCACGGGTTACCATAAATATCCCTCAGTAGTCCAAACGTAATGACATATTTTGTATTTTCAACCACTGCGCAGCTTAGTACCCCTAACGTAATGACTTCTTTCTTATTTTTCGTGTCCCGCAGTGGACTGATCGTTAAGACACGGTTCCCAGCAGATCACCGAAGTCAAGCATCACTGGCTACGGTTAGTGTGCGGGTGGGTGATCACTTGGATCAGACTGCTTAGGGACCGAGGGTGTGCGGTATTGGTCCTCGTTAAACTGTTCTACCGTAAAGTGCTCGACTTCGCGTGTAGGTCGTCGGGCTACCGAAGCGGAGGTGCCATCGTCTCTGCAGAGGATCAAAATTGTGATGGCATGTCTTCGGATCATCCTCCGGGATGTTTCCCAGACCGTCGCCAATAGCCCATTGTGCAGCTCTAGTGCGACGTAAATTAACAACAACAACAACTTATTTTTCGTCTACTTCGCAGTTGACTACTTCACATCGGACTACTAAATTGATCCGTGCTGAGGCCTTTCTACTTCTAGGAGGTATTGATTGGAAACAATAGGAAAGACATGGAGGGAGGCAAAATACCTGATGACAAATAGAGTGAGATGGAAAGATATGGTAGAAGCCCTATGTTCAAATTCGGAATGAATGTAGTCAACGCCTCCTATAACTGAAAGCCTCCACACGGTTTCTTATAGGTTGTCTGATCAGATCACTATGAAGGTAACTCAGTTTACGAATGAGACATTTAATAGAATATCTAGTAAAAGTAATAAAGTGGTAGCAAATATATTTTTCAAAATTTGTTTAATTTATGAATATGATTGCATACCTGCCAACTTTTAATCCTTTCGATGATGATATTCCCCAATGGACTATCAAAGAATAAAGATAAACATGTGGACTATCAAAAAATAATTATAATAATTTATTTAAATATAATTAGATTAATTTTTTTAAAAATAGTGGTGAATCAAAAAGATTATAAATTAAGTTTATAAATGCAAGAAATATATAGAAAGCATACATTTTACTACCACTTTAAATAATGAAATAAAATTTTACGCCAAATGTGTTTAAAAGTTGGCAGGTATGTAAATAGGTCTGTCTAATTTACCTGTCAACCACTAATCAATATATACATATCTGTACTGATACTGATTAGTATATATAATCGCTGATCATAATGATCTGTACTGATTTGTATATATAATCAATATATATACTAATCAGATTCAAATATATATGATAAATTGCTCTCAATTACTTATAAAATAGAATTTGTGTTCATGCGCACTAATGGTTCACTTTTTAAATAGTCTGCGCAAACTACAAATAAAAAACCGTGTGGAGGCTTTCTGATGTAGGAGGTCATGGTTTAGTTCTAAAACTGATAAAAATTTATATTAAAACAAAGTACTATAAAAAAAAAGGTTACAGCCTACAGCATATCCTAAAAAAAATAAATTATTTATAGAATACGCTGCAACCACCGCTTTATAACTATCTCGGATTGTGAATGTTATTATCACTTACTGAAACTTTCTTCTTTAAAGGAATTGATGCCGTTGAGCTACTTACCAATTACAACAGCAAATTGATGAACAGCATTTGGGGACAATACAATCTGTATGCTGCACATGCCTTCCAGAAGAACAACGAGAGTGCCTCGGCTGGATGGGATGTCCTCAACATCCCTCAGGTCAAGTAAGTAACATTTTTCTCGATTCTAAATATATACTAGGAAATAAGCGAAGTATCTAGGGTAACTTTTGATATAGTGAATGGATTTTCATCCTCTAAAAGCTGCAATCGTCATGGACCTAGCTAATGTAGCAACTTCTTGGCAAATAATTTTATATGATTTGTTGATTCACAAATATATCAGAACAGCTTCTTAGAAGGCCCTTCCTCTCCTATCCGAACTCACAACTATCGAAGG
Source organism: Parasteatoda tepidariorum (assembly GCF_982258835.1). Taxonomy (NCBI): domain Eukaryota; kingdom Metazoa; phylum Arthropoda; class Arachnida; order Araneae; family Theridiidae; genus Parasteatoda; species Parasteatoda tepidariorum. The sequence goes on from NC_141759.1 coordinate 43,616,458, forward strand.
GGTGGAAAAATTCTAAATATGCTATTAATCATTTTTATTTAATTTTCAAAAATAAACCGATGGTGAATATTTATTGTAGAGACAAAATAATGAAAACACTTTTATACTAACACATTTTTTTTATCCTTCTCAAAAAATACTTTGAGAATCATTGCCTAAATTTAGAAATGTTTATTTTACGCGATATCAATTCTTAATAAAGTTTAAAGCTCTTATAGGCTTGAGGAAACGGGAACGACAATAAATTACAATCGGAAAATAGTGTTTAAAAAAGAAACACCCTATGCCAAAAAAAAAAACAAATTTAGCAATAAATTTGTAACTTGTCACAATAATTTTGGTTATACTATATGCAATGATTGCACAAAATTTCGTAAGATAGCATAAATATTTAGGGATATATGGGCGTTTTTATAAAAAATTAAAGAAAAAAAAATAAGAAAAAAACTTCTTTTTTTTCCTCAAGTTTTCTTTTGCTTTAACTTTAAAAATGTTCTATAAAATTAAACAAGGGCCAGGATAGCCTGGTTGGTAGGGCACTGTGCCTATGTCCAGTTCGTGAGTTCGATCCCAGGCCGGGCGTAGGCTCCCCGTGTAGTAAATGGTGGCTGATGCATGTTAAATCTCTCGAGTCGCAAAGTCCTCCATATTCCCATAACAAATCAATACCTCTGGGGTACTGATCTGGGAGTTTCCTTTTCTTCTGGATTGTTTCAAAATTATAAGGCTACGGAGTTGAACATTAGTAATCAACGCAGGGGCGGATCTAGAAATTTTTCCGGGGGGGGGCGGTCATAGATTCAGATCCTCCCCCCACACAATAAATTTTTGTTATAAAAAATTTTTTTCCTGATATTTTTTTTTTTTTTTTTTTGAAAAAAAAACTGGGGTTTTTAAAGCTAGTCTTCTCATTTATTTTTTTCATAATTAAAAATACATAAATAATTCAAGCATGGTGCCAGATTTTAGTTACGAGTTTCCCATCTTCACCTTTATACAATCTTTCGTTAAACCTGTTGAAGCGCTTCAACATTATTAATGTTTGCAATGAAACTATGACGAATTTCGTTTTAATCTTTTGGATTATGATTCTTGAAACAGTGATGAACGTTCAGTTAGATGGGAAAAAAATCGATTTTTCCGACCTACCTAGGTGTATATGCCCCCTTAAATAATTTTAAAATATTTTATTTCTTTTGTAAACTATTAAAAAAATTATATATATTTTTCAATTTGGTGGGGGGAGGGGTAAATCTAAGAAACATGCAGCTTTAAATTATTTACTAAACACCACAAAACGCATCGTATTATTGCTTTCAAGTTTTGAGGGAAAATTATTAGAATTTTTAAAAATTATCAAGATCTTTTTCTCCGAATCTTATGATCCTTTATTTTCTACCTTTTTTTAAAGGGTATTACGCTGTCTATAAATAATACATAATCAAAATTTTGTAGACTGCATAAGCACATCAAAACAAAAATTAAAAATCCAAGATTGCAAGGGTACAGTTCGTTCACCAGAAGTTGGCACTTGGCTCCACCTTCCTCAGGTGGTATTCGACGATACTATTTAGCTATTTTTGGGAGAAGGATGTGAACAATCCTGAACAAGGTTGCTATTTGGAGATCGTATGACAAAAATATTTAATTCGCAATCTTCATGTGCATTTTTTTAGCATTAAATATTTCATAAATTTGATATTTATCTCTTTTGAGTGAATAGTTTGTACTTTTTGAGACATTTTGCTGGGAAACTACAGTTTTTAAATTTAAAATATATTTAATTAGTTAGAGTAACAAAAGGTATAATATGATAAAGCGAAGTAAGTGACTGAAAAAAATTCGCTATTTGCGTTTGGCGCGCATTAATGGTTGTCTCATTTTCAAGCGCAGAGATTTTTCTCCTCTTACGTCAGCGCTGAAATGAGCTCCGAGGAGGTGAAGTCAAGTGCCAACTCCTGGTGAACGAACTATAGAGTCCTCTTAACCAGAAAAAATTATATCAAAAGCATATAAATTTTTCATACATAAGCATAATCATTTCTTTGAGTGTAATAATATATCTCTGACTATACTTTCATCTACTGAATTTTTGAATCTAAATTCCTTAAATAAACTGTCGCTTATAGCAAGGTTCACTTAATTTTTCAATTTAATTAAATGTTTAAATGCACTAAACACTTGCGTTGACGAATAATTTCTGATGTTCAAGCTGACATCATTTAAAGGTAACTTATCTTCAAGCCAATGCAAAATGCAGTTGTTCATTGCAACAGAAAAGAAATGGGACGTACTTTGATGCTATTAGCAATCAGATAACACAATTTGTGAAATGCTGAAGGTTTACTGATCTAGTTCAGCCTCATGCGGTGAACATATTTTTAGCATACAAGTAAAATGCCATAATTTGCATCTGATTTTCTTTTCAGGAACCTGTGGGATATCCTGCGCACTGCCCATCAATAAGATAAATGGGCAATCAAACTTTCTCTCCAAGAGGATATATGAAATAAATGGAAGGAAAGTTTTGATTTAGTGATTCCTACATTATATGTATCATGTAATAAGGCTTGTTGTATACCCCTTTGATGTTTTTGTAACTTGTACTTTTTTGTTAGAACAAATATTGTTATATATATAGAATACTTTCCATGTGAATCTCGCATTTATTATTGGTGCACCTGGAGGCAAAAAAAAAATCATGTGAATTGAAGAACTAGCTTTTTATGGACGAACTTGGTGTGTATTATTCTAGCATTTGAAACTTTTTTTGCAATGCTATTATTACTTTAGATTTCAATAAAATATTATTATAATATAATCTGCAATTAATATGCATAAAATTACAGTGTTTTTACAAAGCATTTTTGAATTATGACTAACTATGATAGGATTTCATCAGACTTCAAACATTTTCTCTTTATCCGCAGTCCATAATTTCTCTCAAGTAACCCATTTAAAATAATACATAAAAATTAAGGCCGGATATTGCTGTTAAATTGTTCTATAGTACGACTCTTAACATTGAATATGGTAAAAGCAAAAAATAGTGTGTATAAAGGTCATTAGTATGTCCATTTATGTATTATCATTTGTGCTTTATTCACATTTTTTGTTTTAGTTTACATACCACTAAGTATACTCGATCCTTTCTGGATTGAATATGGTTTAAACTCGACATAACTTAACACTACTGCTACAGACACCTGATTTTGCTACTTTTGTTAAATAGAATACTTCATCTTCAAAGATTATCGAAATTCAATATTATCACTCACTTTAAAAAAAGTTAAGATAATTTCCATTTAAGCACCGATAATTTATTAGGCATAAGGGAAAGGTTAAACAATATAACTATAAAATAGACTACCGCATCCATGTCTGATAATGTAATTAAGCCTGTGTCTAGTTTACAGTCCTTGAGTTGAATGGTTAGTCACAAAGCAATGCTAAGTTTAGTTATCTTAAGTTAAACACATTGGAAATAGCCTTACAAAAAGGTTACAAATGGCCGCACAATTATTTAAAGAATTTAATGAGGGAAGACAAATACTAGTATTAATCAAAACAGATAATTCATAACAATGATATAGTAGAACCTCAGTAAAATGGACACAATCTGCTTTATCATTTAGCAGAGGTATATGCCTTTGAGAAAAATGTATCAAGAAATCCAATACTGTAACTAAATTAACTAATTAGAAAAATAAGATATAGGAATGTATATTACTAACATAATTCATGTGCAATATTTTACTTTGATTCAAGAAAGAAAGAAAAAAAGACCAATAGAGATTTGTTTTAAAAGGTTCTGCCTCCTCAGATTTTTTGATGAATTTTCAACTCATTTAACTCCAATTTCATTCTTCTTTGATAGATAAAAGTAGCTTGGTTTCTGGATATTAAATCAAGTATTTTCAATCACACAATCGTTTTCGAACTGTTATTAAAAATACTATGAAGAGTTGCTAATAAAAGGATCAGAATTAAGTTCATATATTTAAGATACCTTTCCGGTGTATATGTGTTATAAAGCCTGTGACAATAACAACCAGCATAGCATCCAGGGCTTATTAAGCTCTGGAGGAAAAAATATCCACAATACAATTATAACATAATTGTCTATTTACTTCATTTTTTTTAAAACTTAAACACTCAAATCTATACAAAATCAGAATGGTCTCTAACAGTCGGTAAAAAAAGTTGCAATTTTCTTATTATTATTTTTGTAATTGGTAGAATTAATTTTTCGGTTATGCTTTATTCTTAAACACAAAATATATAACAAAACACCTAATTTTGATGTACCATTATCATTAAGACATAAAATAAAGAAAAAAATCATTGCGAAACCATTTAAATACCTGCCAATTTTTAATCCTTTCAACGATAAATGGAATTTAAATTACAATTTTAATCAGAAATACATGCTGTATTTTGAGTAAACTTATGCAGACTAGCAAATAGCATTACATATTGATATATATGTTTAATTTTTTTAAAAATAGTTCTAGATCAAAAAGATTATAAATTAAGTTTATAAATGCAAGGAATATATAGAAAGCATACATTTTACTACCACTTTAAATAGAAAAATAAAATTTCAGGCCAAATGCGTAAAAGTTGGCAGGTATGCATTTACTTTTTTTGAATTTTTATTATAGAAAGAAGAAAAAATTAATGCAGTTTAAATTTGCCTTTAGTTACGACATAAGAAATAGCATATTAATTTTTAACTAAGAAATCTTTTAATTTTGGAAACATTGCAGAGAGAAAAAATAACACAAATGTACAGAGAAGGTTATAGCATAGAAATTAAATTTGTAATGCAATTATGTAATGTTTATTATAGAAAAAGTACATGAATAATGACATACATATCTGTAGCATAGTGAATTTATTAAAATGTGAGAAACAAGAGATTAGTAATGTCATTGAAAGACAACAGTGTCCAACATAGCACCTAAGCACTGAACAATATTTGAATTCATTAAAGAATCAACATGTTCTTCTAAATGCCTCTTTGGATCCTGTAAAATAAAAAGAAATTTTAGAATCACAAAGTCCATCACAAAATTTTTTATTGCTATAAACATGCATTGTCGAAAGTATTACCTGTTTCCCAACATTTTTAATAGCTAGTTGTTCAGGAGTCATTTTGTCTTCTTCTTCTAAAGACTACAAGAAAAAGATAAGCAATTAATTTACACAAATTATAAGTGGGAAAGCACGGCAGAAATTATAAGTGGGAAAATAGCTACTAATAGTCTAAAAAGAAAGAAATAGTCTAAAAAGTATTAAGTTTAGTGGGAAGTATAAAAAATATATGAAATAAATTAGGCAATGAAGTACATTTGTTAGAAAATTGCACTTACCTTGTTATAAGCTTTAGCCAATTCTAGCATCTCGGAGACAGTCTTTTCATTTGTATTAGAATGCTCGTTGTAATCTTGCAGCATCAAGCCATCCATCCAACTTTTTTTGTGAAGATTCAAAAGCATCTACAAATAGTGTTGAAACAAAAAAAAAATTTAAGATTTTTTTTTCAAAAAAAGAAAAATTAGTGATTTGGAAAAAAGTAACTTATGTTATTTTAAAGAACTAAGTCTGACCATATAACACAAATTAAAAAGATTCCATAAAATATTCAAATTAAAAAAAATTATTTAAAAACATTAAGACAAACATAATTATTTAAAACTTAGAACATTAATTCTGCACATAAAATTGTTTGATGCATCTTTTTTTTTTTCAATTCTAAGCATTTGATTTTTTCCATCCATGCATATTTTGTGAATCTATGCACAAATTTTACGATTCAAATTATTGCCAAAGTTTTGTTAACTATTCTTATACAATAAAATATAGCAAAAAGGACAAATTAACTTGGAATAAAATTTCTCTTAATAGCAGTTACAATAATTCTAAAACAGCTTTTATCAAATACAACTAAAAACATTTTACACTTTAAGAAATAACATATTTTAAAAATGCTACTATGTCCATTTATTGTTTGCAAACAAAATTGATTTTAAAGAAGAAAAGCTAAGAGCAAAATAAGGGGAAACAATACATAACAAAATGACATGCATAACATCAAACAAGACAAAAATGAATTAAAATCATTAATTATAAGATGACTGCAAAAATTTTTAAGAATTTAACGACTTATTTACTGGCAAACGAATATAAGTTATTCAATTAATTTAACATGATCTTTAACTTTTTTATTTTGCTTTGAAGATTAAAAGTGAAAGATAACTTGTTTGATAATCATTTAACCTTTAACTAAACTTATAAAAAATAATATTTTATAGTTACTTTTTCTCATTATTTTGCGATTGTTAAAACAGTATCCATTTCTATACCATTAATTAAAACTTAAATGTTTACAAATTATTGATTACAATTATTGAACAATTACAAATTATTGAACAATTACAAATTATCTGAACAGCCTCCTTTTAACAAATTAACTGATAACTTGAAGTTTAACTATTCTTACTCCAAAAAGCAATACAGAGTGACTTATATTTTATTAATAAATAATAAAATATAATAATTTAATCAAGTACACAAAACTATAAAAATCTTCATTTAAAATTGTATAAAAAAAATTCTATACACAAATATAGACAATTTTCAAAAATAAAATTAATTTTAAAATTTGACATAACATAACACATAAACAATGCTTTCATAGTTAAAAAAATATGAGTTTGTAAAGTACCTTTTGTTCCAGTTCATTCTTCCTATAATTAATTGATATTGAATAATAATGCCTGTTCAAACCATGAATAAGAGCCTGTAAATAAATTTATCTCAATACAACTGATTTGTAGTATTCCAAATTTTAAAAAAAATCTTTTTTCTTCCAATATAGACCAAAAAAAAATATAACTTCATACCTGTATAGAAGGTTTAGAAAGATGACCCAGATTTGAAGTTGTCTGTCTAGGTTCTTGACCAAGGACCACCATATTTGGATTGATTAAACGAAAAGCATCGATTACTACCTATAAGATATATTTAATGAAAATTAAACATAATCATCAATAAAATATAGCAAGTAAATAATTTCATGAAAATAGACTATTAATGTATTTAATATAAATCTAAGGTCAGCAGAAAACAGGGATAAGATTAGCCAAAACGCAAAAAAGCTGAATTTCCACGATAGTAAATTTTACTCAAGCGCAACCCTTTAATAATAAATTACAGACAGTTTAAGGTAATAAATAATGCGTTGACATACAACTGTGTACTTATCTATTATTATAAAAACAATTACATTGATACTTAACATTTAGTGGGAAAAAAAATTACCAATTGAAAAAATAAAGCTGGAAATTATATTTTTCCTCAGTTCACATAAGAGACAATTACTACTTGAAAAACTACCTGGTTTAGCAAATTAAAACTACTGAGAATATATATTAATATTTAATTTCTTTTAATAAATACTGTTATGTGATTTATAGCAAATATATCAACAATATTACTTTTTAAATTATATTGGAAAAAAAAACTTTAACAATGGATTGAATCATTATTTTCATATTATAGTCTAATCTAACTACAGCCCTCTGAAACATATCAATAACAGTGAAGTAGAAATATATAGTAACTCCTTAACATGCAAAAATTGCTATTTTAGTTTGAAAAATTACATGACAATCAGCAACTGTTTAGATAATTGTTTTTTATTTGATAAGAATTTTGCATTTTATAGCATAAATAACAGCAATTATAAATAAAATTTTGATGATGAGTTAATTAACTCTTTTTCCCCAAAAAAATTTTTTTTAATTAAATCCCTTTTTAAGTGATTGCTTTTGTTTGCTATATCTTTTATGTTTGCTATATTTAGTCGTTAGTCCATCTTCAAACATCTTGTGACAAATCCTATTTTTTCTTCTTTGCAAGCACAGAATGTAAGTTTTGAATATATTCCCTTCCAGTTTCTCTGATGTTGTAACACTTACATATACTAATAACCGTCGTTAAAAAAACAGTCACCTTTATAGTAACTAATTTTTAAAAAAATTTACTTCTTACAAGAATCGCGATAGTTGATCTTAAAATTGCGTGAATATGAATAACAATTATGGATTTTGAAATCACATGAATATGAAACTAGATATACGATTTTGAAAATGAGAAAATACAAACTGGGATATAGAATTTTTAAAACGTGTAAATACAAATCACGATTCATAATTTTTAGATCGCGTAAATACGAATCATGATGCGTAATTTTTAGATTGCATAAATAAGAATTATGATGCATAACTTTTAGAATACGTGAATGCGAATCCCAATGCCTTATTTTAAAATCACGAATAAATACGAAAATCAATGTTTGATATTATAAATCGCATGAGCAAATCAACACATTGAATTTTAAACTTGTGTGAATACGAATCACTACATAGGTTTTTAAAAAGGCGTAAATAAGAATCACAATATCGGATTTTTAAATCTCGTAAATAAGAATCGCAACGTACAATATTCAAATCGCTTGAATAAGAATCGCAACATGCAAATATGAAAAGCTAGATTTGATATTAAAATCGTGTGAATAATAATAGAGATATTAGGAGATTCCAGGCTAGGGACCTCAAAAAGGCTTGTCAGAAGCAGCGTCCTTTGAACTACAAAAATCGGATCTATCCGGAGGGCGGGTAAAAAATACGGAAAATCTTATCTGCTGCGTGTAAAAGGGGAGAAAATAGGTAAAATAAGTAAAAATGAGAAAGGATTGGTAGCTATGTAGTTTAAATTTTCTGTTTCTCTTTGAAAATCGGTGAATTTTCTGAAAAAGCAGAATACTGAAGGAAAAAAAATGAAATTTTTAGAAAATCTGAATTTTTGATAAAAAAAGCTGAAATTTAAGAGATAAAAGTGAAAAAAGCGGAAATCTGCTAAAAAGCGGGAAAAATCTCATCCCTGAGAAAAAGAATATTAATAAAAAAAATCTTAACTAAGAAAAAACAAATTATTCAATGAATACAAAACATTCACATTAATAGACTTTGATAGACTATTCATTTAAATCTATAAATTAATTAATGAAGACTAAAAGTTATGGGTTAAAATAAAATAAAAATACTCAATAAACAAGCAAAATATTTTTACTTAATATTCATTGACATTATTGGTTTAATATGAAAAATCCTAAACAATTAATCAATTTTATTTTAAAATTTAGCAAATGAAAGACATAACATTTTTATTATTATAAAAAAAAATGTCTTACAATGACTTTTTATATCAAAATTTTAATTAAATAATAAATTACAACATATTTCATTAAATCTGAATTTATTAAATATGATAATAAGTCTAAAGAACAGAGGCTTTCACAAACCCTAAGAGTTCAAACATCCTAAATTTAATCTTAAAGAATTAAGCTTCTTTTTTTACCTTTCCTTTAACACTTTGAATAGGGTCAACGACAACAGCAACTGCTCTTTCAGATAAAGCTTCAAAACTCTGTTGAGTATTTATGTCAACTCCAGACAACCAACAACCAAATCCAGGATGAGAATGGTACCAGCCAACAACCATTTCAGGTCTAAAAAAAATATATAACAATACATATCAAAATTGATTTAAGAAAAAATTAATCATAATTAGCATAACATATTAAAAAATAATTATATTTCATATAACTTCCTTTCCTACGAAAACAAATAAAAACAAAGATAATTATGACTTAAAACAATTGATTCTACATAAAACCTCTCTAACATTAGCAATAAATAAATATTAAGTAGATTTCTGATTTATAAATTTAATGTTATCGTTAATACTAAGTTTAAGCTTAAAAAAACTAAAAGTGTGATTCATTTAAACAGATAAAGTGACCACTACACTAATGAAATCATTGGATTATAAATTCAACCCTTTTTTTACAAACAAATTAGCCGAAAATGGAATTGTTACGACATTAAAGCACATAAAATCAGCATTTATTAAAATCAGACTTTCAAGGGACAGTCATATTCTACAAATGACAACACAGTCGAGTCTTGCTGTAGTAGACCCTCTATGGACCCAGCAATAAGTCCATTATATGTCCAATAACAGTTCACCATGTCCAAATTTTTTGAAAAATACATTTTTAGTATACAACAGTTATATTATTAGAAATAGTAATTGCAATATGACATTAATAGCTTGCAAATTTTGAAACTAATTAAATAGATGTGTCAAACATTAAAACAAAAAATATTTACTTAACTAAAAACTGATTTTAATTCTATGGAAGAAATTAGTGATTTTTGACTGAATATAATCCAATTTTAAGTAGAATTCATCAATTTGCTTATCAACAATTTGCTAATCAGTAAAAAGCACAGGAGCTTTTGTAGAAAAAAAAAAGATTCAGTATCGGTACTGGTAATTTTACTTCGATATAGATAGAGCTGAAATTTTGTTCTTTTCTTTAACTTTAGATACAAAAGAATGTAGCTTTGCAAAGTGCAGATTGATTAGTTCCATCTTTAATAAGTATGATAATTTTGACCTTACACTTAATTAAAATAGCATTTTTTTTTACAGAATTAGCCATTTTAACTGTTTCTGAAAATAAAAACGTTATTCTTTCTTAAAGTGGATTCCAAGAATTAAGAGAGGGACTGGGTTAACTAGTAATAGTCAGAAGATTATACTTAAAATTGGAAGAAAGGGAGAAAAAAGGTTTGTTTCTGAATCTGGAAGCGAGGAGAAAAATTTGTTGCTATCTAACACTGTAGTTTTAAAGGTTACAAGCATGAGAGAGTGAAATTGGCACAGTGTGAAAGAATACTGTAATTTTTAATTTCAACTCCTGCAAGTTTAAATTTAAAATACTGGAAAAAAATCTATGGAAATGAAATTTGAGTCCTAAACATACTACAAATGTTTCAACTGTTCATTATAAGTGTACGATATAAGATCAGTTAAATGGGAATTCAGACAGGACAACTAAAAAAGTCCACTTTAACAAAGTGTTTACTGTGTCTCAGGTTCACTACAACAAAGTTTGACTGAGCATTGGTTCTTAGTTTTATAAGTTACACTTTACATGATTTAGATTTTCTTTATTTTCCTTTTATCATAAATTATAGGTGGGGGGAAAAAAAAGAATTCCAGCCACTGAAGTGCAAAATGTAAAAAGTTACAGGTGTGAAATAAACAGACATTGAAAGTACTTAGATGGGAGGGGTACTCATACACAGGGGACATAGACCATCAAAAGCATAAAACAGCTAAATCAGCAAAAGATTTGCAGAATATCCTTTTTAACGTCAAAAAATATAAGACTGCATTTTTATCTGTCATTAATCAAAAATTTGCAGAACAAGCCCATAACTGAATAGGCCTTTAAAGAATGTAAATTTGCTCTTTTTAATTTTTGTTGATATACGGTTAAAAGTTAGGTGTAAAAAAAAAATATGTAGCTCTTATTTTTTACATTGGGCCGACCAGGTGGCCGAGTGATTAGCGCGCCTGACTGCGGAGCCGATGGTTGCGGGTTCGAATAAGAACTAAAGTAAATAAGACGATTTTTAGAGTTATAGAAATGGAATTGGGATTTAGTCACACATAACATTATATATTTGAGAGATATGAAATTGGTAGTTTAACTATACTTTTACAATGTAAGATGTAGCGTCAAAAAATAAACTTAACAAATCTAGAAAAAATATATATAACAGAATAACTTTTAACTTTCTATAACTTAAAAAAAGGAAGAAAGGCACAAGTATAAATAAAAAATTTCAAAACAATCAAAATTTCTCGCAAATAAAGAAAATATTCATAAAATAAAATTTTAACAGTTCATATTCAATTTAATACTTTTACTTAATCTTTTAAAAAACTTACTTACAATATCATTAAAACAAAGAAAATATTTTTAAAAAAAGTATTCATTAAACATAATTCAAGCCTCAACAGCTCACATACACTTTAGACTTAGCAATGATTTTCTTTTCTCATTAATAAAGTTGTAGTTATTACTAAATGAACAATTAGTAAAGATTATCAATAATATGTAAACTAAAATAAGTCTTGTTTGTTTCTTAAATAGATTTTAATAAATAAAACAAAAATTACCTTCCAGTTTGTTTTAACATATCTAACATTTTTGCTTGGAAGACTGGATCAACAGCTTCTACACTTACACCCTATAAAGATTAAAAATGTTATGTATAATAAAAATGTATCAATGAAATGCAATTTCTAATCTTAATAAAATAGCTGCATAATAAAATATTCTACATAATTGCAAAATAAAAAAATTCTTATCTTACAAGATATATAATACATCTTTAATTAAATATATTAAGCAAAAATTAGAAATTATTTTTAATATGAGCACTATAATAGATATTTATAAAGAAAGAAAAAAAATCCATTTAAAATAATTTAATATTAATTAAACTACACTATAAGCAGTAAAAATACTCCATACAACTACAAAATGAGAAAAAAAAATTATCTTTCAACAGGTTACAAGATATTACAGCCTTAAATTAAATAAAGCGATACTTATAACAATGTTTGAAAAATGAAGAAAAATATTAGCACTCTAATAGACGTAGACAAAATAAAAAATAAATTTAAAATAATAAGTCTATCTTAAATTATTTCAAAGAGAAGCTTTTATAAATTTACAAAAATAAAAAATAGAAATTAAAACTATTAAATTGATCAAAATGCTAAAATCCTAAAAATAACTAAATAATATTTCTAATATCTTATAAATCTAATATCTTATATAATCTTACAAATAATATAACTAAATAACATTTCATTTCATTGATGGAGCAATATTTAAAATCATAAGCGTCCATTAGCTTAATACCACTACAACTTGTTTCAGATCAATCAATTGTCAGAAAAATAATCTATCAAAGATTGAATGCAAACAAAAAAATAGAAGAAAAGTAAAAATATGCAATTATTGAGCAATTAAATCAGTGATAAATAACCAATTAAAGATAAACTATTTCATCTAAATATAAAAAAGTTTTTTTTAAATTTAAAATAATTAAAATATTTATCAAATAAAGTCTTTTTTTTTTTTTGTTATTTATTTCTAGGGCGAGCATACATCCAAAGTAGGGATGTAACAAATATTCGGCCAGTATTAGGTATTCGGCCTACTCTGAACTTTTACTGAATATTCGGTTAGCCGAATATTTGGCCAAATATTCAGCAAAGTATTATTTGAAAAATTATTTACTGAAAAAGTTTTTTGGGGGGGAGAAGGTGGGAATTTTAAAAATTTAATAAAGAATAATCTAAAATCATACTTTTTACTATATGCAGGGTTGCCACTCAAATCTGGAAAGAAAAATTCACTGTGTTTTCCCTGTACATATTATACCCTGTACAACAATAACTGTGCTCTTGTGTGAGCTATATTGGGCTAACTATATTTATTAGTTTTAATTGCTGGAAAAACAACTGAACATACTTAAAGAAATCTATCACAAAAGAGATAGTTTTGTATAGCTGAAATATCATGGTTAAATATCCCATAGATTATGCTTTGAGTGGTCATCCTTTTTTAAAAGACAAAAATGATTTTCTTCAGGTCAACAGGTTCATAGATCTGGTCTGGGATAAACAACAACAAAAGACAAAAATAAAAAACAAAATTCCCTGTATCTTCCCAGTTTGTAAAGAAAAAAACAAAATTCCCTGTATCTTCCCAGTTATTTTAGGTGATTTTTAAATTCCCTGTATTTTCCAGGTTTTCCCTATTCTCCCTGTGGAGTGGTAACCCTGATACATCATTAGAAATAGTTTTTAGACATATTTGTTAAGTTCTAAAACTTGCTACCTTATGTTCTGAAAGATACATGGAAAAGCGAAATTCGAATAATTGAAACTAGATTACTTTATACTGAACCATGAATTTTGTTATACTGATTTTTTCTTTTAATTATATTCAAGCAAGTCAATTTCATCATTTTTTTAACACACTGTGTTTTAAAAATCTAAAACTTTTTTTGTTTAATTATGGCTTGTTTTTTTGTTTTAAATAAAGTCAAGCATTTCTATTAGACTTTATTCTTTTCATTTAAAAATCTAATACCAATCCTAACCAATAATGACTAAATAATAATCAATAATGACTAAACAAATTTCTACATAAAAAAAATATTTATAAATTTTTTTTAAAAAAATTTACCATTCAGCCTCCAAAGTCCGGCATTGGACCTATTTTTCGGCCCGAATATTTATTTGGCAAAATCACTATTTGTTACATCCCTAATTCAAAGGATACTCGTATGGATCTTTTCAGTTCCATTCTCTTATCCTTTTTTCCCCCTTTAACATTTAAACACATTTATACTAAATAACATGCCTTATTTTAAAATGTATTTTTATTTGTAATAATTCAAATAAAAAATATTTTCATTGCTAAAAATTCGAAGTAAACCATAATTATTAATATGGATTTTAAATTTCAAACACTAAAGCTTCACATTTATTTAAATAGCAACTAATAAAAATTGCATAAAAAATCTAGAACTTCAAAATAGTAAGTATAAATCAATCAACTCTGAAGTGAAAAAATTATATATTCTTTAATTCACATTCAACAAAATTTCCATAGAAACTAAATCATACTTACAGTCCCAGACTGAGGCATGGCAAAAACATCTATTACACGCACTGTATAGTCATCAACAAATTCTCCAAGCATCAAACCCATAACTTCCATTGGAACACCAGCTCGCCCATGCTTTAACATCTGCATTAAAATGTAAAAAATTTGAAATTTATTTAGGATAATACATAAACCAAATTAAGTTTTTTGAAATAAACAACAACAAAAATTCTATAAAATCTGAAACTAAAAGATAAATGTTTATTATCAGGGATCAGTCTAGGTTTCTTTCAGAGGTACCTATTTTGTGAAAATTTAGGCATAATTTGTGAAAATTAAAAATTATATTAAAATACCAACACAAAAATATACTAAAGTAAGACAAAATTTTCAAAAATTGTCACTACAAATAAAAATCATTTATGACTGGTAAATTTCCATATATTTTTCCTCATATATTCAAAAATAATTCTGCTATTGTAAAATTTTGGCCATAGAATTGTATCGAAATTTAAAAATTCATAAAAATCATTGTCCATAGCAAAATTTCAACTTTAATTTAATAAAAACATGCATTTAACAATACTAACACTAAAAGTTATTTTCATTATGACAACATTTTTGACTAAGTCATACAAAAGAAAAAAATTTAAAAGAGAAAAAAAAAATTCATAAAAAATAAAGGTCTGTTAGAATAAATTTACAATAGTGTTTAAGATAATATTCGAATGTTTAGAATAATATTTTAATTTTGACTTCTTGAAAAGTTTACAGAGGGAGAGCCTCGTCGTTTCATTTTAAAAAACACTGCGAAAAAACTCACTTTGATATGGCGTGAGCAACCTGTTAGGCTTACCACATTGCACTATCTGACCAAACACATGCTACCTTTTCGCAAAAGACAGCTGGCAGAAATACTCCTCTTTTCCATAGATTGTAACAAGAACGGGGTTTGTATGAGAACTTGCTTTTTTAAAAGTATTTTGTGAAGGTACCGCTAAACAGTAGGTAGTAAATTTACCTCGGCCAGGGATGAGAGTAGTCAGAAAGTAAAAAAGAGGAAATCAAATATATATATATATATATATATATATATATATATATATATATATATATATATATATATATATATATATATATATATATATTAATGTTTCATGGTTTTATTAAGACTAAATATTATATTTTGTTACTTTGTTTGTATTTGCTGTATTCAATGAAGCTTAATTATCTAATTAATAAATTGTTGCATTACTTATTTTATCTACAGTTAGCAAAATGTCCTTGTGCGATTCTTCTGTATGTTGAGTAAATCATGATTTGTGGTATGTGAATATAACCATGTAAATATAAACCATGTGAATATAAATCCCGATATGAGACTTTTAAATCACGTAAATATGAAACTCTACATCGAAACTAAAAATGCGAAAATACAAATCATGATTTTTTAATTTTTTGATCACGATGCATAATTTTTAAATCGCGCGATATTACAACCACAAAAACGAATCACGATATTGAATTTTTAAATGTCGTAAATAAGAATCATAATATACGATATTTAAATAGCGTAAATAAGAATAGCAATGTGCAACTTTTAAATAAGGTAAATACGAAAATCGATGAATGATACTAAAATCGCGTGGATAAAAATCGAGATATTTGCAGAGTCTGAACTTGTGATTTCTAAAAGGCTTGTTTGTATTGTTTTTGTTTAGACATAATGAATAAAAATTTACAAGATTAATTGAATGAGCAAATAAATATTTTCACCGCAAATCCATCTCTATTTCCACCCTCTTTTCTTGTTTGTTTTCACGCCAGAATAGCAGCGACGTCTGAATTACGAAAATACGAGCTATCCAGCCGACGTATAAAAAATACGGAAAATCTTATTTTCTGTGCGTGAAATCGGAGAAAATAGCTAAAATAAGTAAAAATGCGGAAGGGTTAGCAGCTAGGGCGTAGATTGAATCTTCTGTTTATCTTTGAAAATCGTAAATAAATATAATTACTTTACTTCAATGACTGAATTTAAAAAAAAAAACGGGATATTTATTAGAAAAAACCGAACTTTTAGAGAATCGGAGTTTTTGATAAAAAGGCTGAAATTCGAGAGACAAAAAAAATCTCATCCCTGTATAAAGGTCAACCATCAGTTTTATCCCAAGGAAATGATTTTTAGAGAAACTTCAGAGGGAGGAAAAGGGACTTCAATAATTTCCCTCCGCGGAAAATTAAATTCCTCATAAAATATTTTAACTTGCGCAAAAAAAATTTCCGCGGAAATTAGCGGGAAAAATGGAAAAATCTGAAAAAAAGCGGAAATCCGCGAATCCGCGGAAGAATCTCATCCCTGCTCGGCAGACCCCAGATTATATGTAATAAAATTTATTCATTAAGAACTTTAAAACAAAATTTTAAATTATAAAAATAAAAATAAAAAATCCTAAGAAATTAACTAGTAAGAAAAAGATTAATTCTTAGCATGGAATAAACACCATCAATTTCAGATACTTTTTTAATGATGTCATAATGTTTATTATTTTAATAGAAAAAAATTACATAACATACCTTAAGCAATGCAAGAGATGATATGTACACCTGCTCGGCAGTATCAACTACTGCTCCATCAGTGGGAGGAGGTGCCTGCAAAGAAAGTGCAAAATAATTATTAAGTTTTAGAAAAATATATCTCTACTCATCTCATAAAAAAAATATTTTATCGAAAATTTCACTATTTCCTTTATAATATATTTTAACTTGTATAATATAATTTTTCTTGCTAGTCATATAATTTAATTATTTTCTTAATTAAAAATGATGCAAAAATAGCTTCATAATTTTAATTTAATAACTTCATAGTTTTAACTAGGCTGGTGTTCAAAATTAAGAAAATTTTCAAAAGTTATCAAACATTTCTAGAACCACTAGACTGACTAAAATGAACATGAATGCTCATGCATGCCATTCATAGGAGTCAGAAGATATAAAAATGATTAGAAAATTTAGCAAAAGAAAAATGATAATGCAAACATCACCAAGATTCCCACCCATTCAATTTCACATGATATACAAGTCTCACACAGTGATTTGAAACAAACTTAAAAGCTAAATTACTTTTAAGGTTCTGCAACAAGACTTTTGATAGTAACAAACATTTAGAGGGCAACGTCAACAATAAACAACTCTCACAATCTATGCAACTATTCTTTTCAAATGACAAATAATTTTACTTAGCAAACTAAAGTTGCAAAAAAAGAACCTTAATTAGTTAACATAAGATTATGAATGACTTTCTAGATAACGAAACAAATACTATTAACAGCATATAACGTCTGACAGGGTTGAGGACATACAGTTAAACGTTAATTGTTCTGCAGGAGCGTTGATTGTTCTATGACGAACATTTTGGTTTTGATACTCTCTGCCTTAAGACAAAAAAGAAGTTTAGGTGTTCCTATCCTGTAGTAACTAGTCTTATTAGAACTCTGTTCTTAGAACCGAAACTAGATGGTTATCCGAAAAAAAGTTGCGAGTTCTGATTGCCTTTTCTAGTATGTTGGCCATGCATTCATATTTGTTAAAATTAAATCAGAGTCAACCATGGAAATATATCTGCATCAAAATCTGTCCACGCTAACTGCAATCGCAAAGCTCCAGAGGATTTTATTAGGTTGTAGCAAAATAATATAAAATTGTGTGGCTTGTATAGGGGAGGGCTACGTGTTTATCCTTTTCTGCAGTGTCTTCAGAGAAATTATGATAGATTCGTCACGAATCAAATCAGAATAACCGTAATTCTACTTTTGAAAAGATAGGTTTAATAAATAATTTAAAGATAGATTTAATAAATAATAATTCAACTAACAATAAAACGATTATAAACTGACAGTGTTTTCATCATAGAAAAAAAATGGGTGAGAATTTCTCACCCTTTCTCAAAAACAGGGTGAGATTTCTAAAAACTAAAAAAACACAAAACTCTTGGAAAAAAAATCATTTCTTTAATTAAAATACATTTTCAACGTCTTCTATTTTTTAAAGCTTTGAATATTTTTGGTGCATCATCATAGAAGATTTTGCCTTTACAAGGTATTTGTCCATCTTACATAAGTGCATAAAAAATTTTAACGTCTTACATGAAGAAACCTTACCTGCGGTAAATACGTGGTTGCAGAGAAATGTATTCTGAAAGGGGTTCCGTGGTTGTGTTCTGTTCGAAAAGTTTCTGAACAATACTGGTAAATAAGGAGGCTAGATAATGGGGCAGATGTTGAAAATAATGAAAGATCCAGGAAGAAAAGTGAAACGGATTTTATTCTAAATGGCGTAATTCGAAGCTTTTTCCAAAATGCGAGAAATTGGTGAATTTTGAAATTGATTTATAGAATGCGCGAATTTCTCGCGGTAATATTTTTTTAATGCGAGAAAAGAAAAAAATATGCGAGATTCTCGCGTTTTCGCGCTGTAGTGAAAACACTGATTATAAACATATAATAACTAGACATCCTATACTTTACTGACCTACTATAGGTTTAACATAAAAGTAGTTTGAGGGAACTAAATATTAATAGTTACATCAAAATAGCAACAGGTGATAGTTATTTACAGGCAAGACTACTAGAAAACAATAATAGCAAGCTAAACTTTAATTCACACACTGATACGTTTCGCTTGCTTGTAATTCAAGTCTGAGGTGACATTTCGTTTAATATCTTTAATCTCCACTTTTTAAAACTAAAACGAAAATTGTGATTCACGAAAGTGATCCAGTTAAAAAGCTACAAAACTATTCTAAATTAAAATCTAAACAGAAATAAGTATGAAAATGACTTGATTCTATAAAAGTGTCAGGTATTGGTTTTAATTGTCTGCAAAACAAAGATATCTTCCATCTTTTTAAATATAGAGAGAAAAATAAAAAATTCTTACCTGGCCCAAACTGGCTAATCCACCACCAAGTCTCAATAGCCGGTCCATTCTGTCAATAAAAACAATTACTAAAATTTACCAAAATATGAAAACTTTCTGTCAACAAAGCAACTTCACAAAAGTTAAGGTTTCTAAATAAATGTTAGATAATCATTAAATTAACTGTATAACATTCCCAAAAAATTTCTGAATTTCATGAATATTATACATATACTTTACCTATTAATTTTATAAAAATTATTCAAATTCAGCTAAGGATGATCTTGCAAATTCAGTTCTGTCTGTTGTTATGCTATGCGATTACAGTTACAAAAAAGTTCGATGACCTAACTAGTAAGAGACGTGCTTTTTTAAGCCCTATTTTGAGTGGTTTGACTCAAAACAAGAGCTGAGGCTATTCCTCTTACACGAGAATTAATTGAATAAAAGCGAATTCTTTGTGCATCGCAGATTATAGAAGACATTAGTAGGCAGCTTATAGAATTCAGAAACATAAGAAACAAATTTATGAAACATTCGCACTTAGATGTGACTCACGCAAGCACGAGCAATTTGTCTTAAGAAGCGTTCGAACTGCATACAAAATCTCGCATATGTGATTTCAAAAATGTGCACATGATCACGCTCATGCATCAGCATTCAAAGCGTCACCAATCAGCAGTCACGTTGTTTTGCGGAGGGTTTGGGGGACAAAACACCCTCCGAAATTGAACATTACTTGATTATTGTAAGGTAACTATTGTAAGTTAAGTAGGATGTAAATATAAAATATATGACCTTCTTCGAACATACATTAAAACTACATCACTGCGTTTCATTCTTGTGCGTTTTTTCATTTACAACGTGAACGATCTTTGATAATATGCTCAGGAATAAAAGAAAATCAGACAAGCAGTTTTTAAACATTCACACGCCAGTCTGGGGCAATTGGTGATCGAAATGGTCCACAGGTAGCGATGTACATAACTTTCTACCTATGGAACTCTTTACCTACCTGTCCGGCTTTGGTAGCTTGAATACCTGAGCGTGAAATCGAACATATTAGAGTAGAACAATTTAACTAGGTCCGATACCACGCACACTCTGCCACTTTGCATGCCTAATCAAAGTGGTCGACCACCCGCTCAGTAACCGCTTCCAGTGATGATTGGTTTCGGTGATCTACTGACAGACGTGTTTTAAGATCAATCCACTGTGGAACTAAATACCCTTGGAAAGAGGAGTGTGATCAACAGAGGAGGCAAAGAAAATCATATTTTAGATTAAAATCCATCTTATTTAATACATTGCTCACTCAGTTCCCCGTTCTGTACGCTCAGTGCCGGATTAAGCGTACGTGGAGCCCAAAGCCATTCAAATTTTGGGGGCCCTTAGATTAAAATTTCTTTTTTTTAATCGTATATTTTTTATTTATTCAAATATACAAGTATTTATATATCTTATCATTCTAGAAAGCATATTTAAAATTAAAATAAATAATAATAAATTGAATTTTACTTTATTTTGTTAAATTAGAACTAAAAAATAATCATAACATATATATTTGAAATTAATTTTCTTTAAATCATTGTTTTTCTTAATTTTTTTTAATTTATTTTCAAAAAATCCATAATAAGGGGGCCCCCACGCCCGGCCTAATGGGTAATCCGACACTGTGAACGCTGCTAAGGCAGGGATTTGTATTCCCAGTGTAAAAGATTGGCTGGTTTAAATCGACTCATGTAATGTCCTCGATGTTTTCACAGCCGGAAAATTCCAAGCACAATTAAGGGAGGGGATAGGGTGATTACTACCATCTCCCTCTAAATTAAATTGTGTAGGTGTTCAGCACATGCTGACGATACTTGCCTCAGTTTTCAAAAATAACTTGGTCATGCCCAATGTTATCGTTAAGAATGGATCCCTGCTGACTGTCATGAACAGCTTAGTTAATATCCAAAAACAAACTAATTTCAGAAAGGTTTGATAAGTTAAACATGCATTGCAACAAGACTGCATTCACGGGAACGTTCTCAGAATCAATTACATAGAATCTATAGAGTATCTTGATTTAATTTTAAACTTAAAGTAATGCATAATAAAGCATTCCAACTTAAAGAATAAATTAATAATTAAATATTACATAAAACATTAACTCTTTTGCATACACAAGGGGCTAAACATTTCTTAAAATGACTGGGGTAACATAAAAAGTAGATCTCAATCTCTCAGCTTAGTTGTGGGAAATTTCAGCATTACTAACAAAAAATTTAAAAAAGGGTCAAATTTCCTTATTCTAAAGCACAGGTCATCAATCTGACACATATTGATATGAAAATTTATTTCAATGCACATTTCCCGCGATTACGCAATGGCATTCCGCAAATTCGTTTTTACGCTTTTTCCGATCTACCTATGCAAATGAGATTTAAAATGATATTCACATGATATAATATCACACATTGCGATTCCTGTTCACATGATTTAAAGTGATACATCACGATTCGTATTTACGCGATTCAAGATCGAGTATCGGGTTCCGTACTTTCACGATTTTTTTTTTAATCAAATATCGTATTTACACAATTTAAAAGCCACCTTTATGATTCGTACTCAAGAGATTTAAAAATTACAAATCTGAATTCGTATTCACGATATTTTTAAATAAAACATCGAGATTCGTATTCGTGCGATTTTAAAATCGAACATCGAGATTCGTATTCACACAATTTGAAAATTAAATATAGATTCGTATTCACGTGATTTAAAAATCACACACTGAGATTTATATTCACGACTATTTGAATATCATAATCGATGTTTTTTATTAAAACGTTGATAACATTCTGTGCATAAATGCTTCCTAAACAAACTTCTTTCTTGCTCAAATTTTAGGTATTTTTTCAATTATTTCAAAAGTGTTCATGCACATAACTTTCTTGGATTGTTATTTTCAGTTCTTTTGTCAAACCCATCCTTGTTATACAAAAATTAAGAGTTTTGCAAAAGTTAGAACTTTTTTTTAAAAAAAAATCTGTAATTTTCAAACAATTTTCGCTAGAATGAGGTGGCGACGAATGAATTGAAATTAGTTAGAAGAGTTAATAGATTGCTCGCAAAAAGTTTTTTAATTGAGACTTTGTGTTTCGCAGAAAGTTTTTCATTTTATCTAAGTCTGGTCTTACAGGTAAATAAAAATTTCCTATAGTAAATCCACTTAGCCAGTAATTTAAATGCACCTTAATCATTGTAGATCATAATCAAATAAAATATTTTTATTTATCATAAGGTTTTGTTTATAACTACATTTACAAATATATTTTATTGTTAATTCTTTCGATGTTAGCTATTATAAGCTTATAAAACTATATATGTACTAAATTTTAATGGTGTAATCAATTAAACATCATAAAACTCGCCATATTTTATATACTTTTTTTCCAATTCTGTTATTAAATTTGTATCTTTTCCCTATTTTCTTAGACGCTATAATCTTACACTATTATTATTTTAATGTGAAATCTATTAGGCCATATACGATGTCGTTTTTAGCTATCCATTGAAACTACCTCTTTCTTTTAAATTCTATTGAGATAATGGATGTTTTATGCTTATGATTACTATATAATTACTCGGTGTAAGTTTATTGATCTATTGACCTGTATAAAATTTACAATACCATCTGGTTTGAAATGGTTCAGCAGGAAAGATTTTTTTCCAGCTCTCGCAATAAATAGAAAAAAGGTTTTCCATAAAGTGAATGTCCTCCAAATCTTTTTAAACTCTCCTTAATTAATTTATTTATTTTCTTGCTACATTCTTTTTCTGAAAACTTAGACCATGTTGCATTACTTCTTTAAATTTTTCACTTTGTAAAACGGCAAAAGGATTTGAAATTTGTTTTTATTTTAAATTATACAAAAGTGCTCTGAAAAAAAAAAGAAGATTTTTTTTAGAAAAGGGCATTTGGATGTGGGATCTTATACTGTATTTGAAATTTTAGAGTTGTTCTCCACTCAACCAAACAGGTAAAATGTAATACATCATAAATTTTCCATAAATCATTTTAAATTCATTAGTAAACAAAAATACTCCTTTAGAAAATAAAAATGGAAAGGATATTTTATTAGCAAACTCAATCGTTAAAATATAAAGAAAAGAATTAATAATAAATATACTGAATAGAATAATACACGTTAAAAAGTTACAAATGAAATTTAAATACGACATATTTTCATATTAAAGAAATATAACATTTTTAATAAAAATCCATATTTTGCCGTCAATACTTTCATGCATAGAAATATATAAAAAGACTGACATATGTATATTTAATAATGTTAACAAAGTTATAATTCTAAATAAAAATTGTTTATATTAGATATCTTATATTCAGTTTTAAAATTTTAACAATAGTTTTAAAATATATTGATTTCAGAAAAAAAAAAGAAAGATGAAATCATGTTGATGATGATTTCTCAATAACATCTTAATTATTTGTAAATAAGTATAAACTCTAACAATAAATAAATTCTTATTTTAACATCAACATTCATATTTTAGCAATGTCTTAAAAAATTTTAAATTTCATAGAACTATTAATAACACTAATAAAACTTTTTTACATTATATACACAATATAATACAATTATTATTTGTTTAATTTATAAGCACATAGGGTATCATGTCTGTACAACCACAAGAGTTCACTATATAGAAAAAAGCCTCTACCAGAAAAAATAAATTATTGAAGTTGATACACTTTCATCCAGTTATTATTTTCCAATTTAGCCAAAATTTAGTACAGGAAGGTTTAACAAAAAATCAATAAGGTTTTTAAGGTAACACAAATCAGTGGTAGAATAGTTGAAATATTTTAGTTTTAACTAAACAAAAGACAATACAAACTATTGAATTGAACCTAATATTTTTTTTTTTAATAATTTGAAACTTAAAAAAATTAACATGCATGGAATAACACAATACAAAATGGCGAGCTAAATATTTATAATTATTTATTTCATAATAACTTGGTTCTCAGTAAACTCATTTAAATAATAAACATAAAAAAGTGACCACAAAGAAATTTTTTTTTAAAAAACTAATTATTTCTATAACAGAGGTAAATAGTTAAGTCAATAAATTTAACTTCAATTAGGATGCAACGGAAGGGTTAATAATCACAGAGATTTTTTTTGTACATAAATATTTTCAAAGCTTCCTTGATTTATACACATAGCTGCCAGCATGAAAAGGTAATTATTGCTAGTATTAACTATTGGACAATACAATTGAAACAGATTAAGTTACAGTTAAAAAAAAAAGAAATACTTTGTTAAAAATCATAAAAATATAATATCTAAAGAATGGCTAGATTTAATATGTGACCTTAGAAACCATATGTATATATAATTAATGAAAGAAATTATTTAACTAGTTAGGATTAAAATGATGCTGTTGTAACAGATGAATAAAAATTACTTAATTTTTGGATAAAATTTTTTTTAAGGCTATAATAAATAAAATAAGTATTTTAACGTAAAAATGATGTATTTTATTTAATGAGCATTCAGAAAAATTACTCTTAAAATTTAACAGCAGCCCTGGCTTTAATATAAGAAAAGAGAATTTTTACTTTTAACAGACCAACAACAAGAAAGACAAACTTTTACCACATTTTTAAACAAATATTACAACTGATGTAGTGTTCATTTATTAAATTGATTACTTGCCCAAAAAATATTTGTAATAAAAGATTTACTTTCATACGGAAATCAAATGATCATCCAAATTCAGATAGATATTTTTATAAAAATGGAAATATCAAAAAAGGTAACATTGGTATTAAAATGTTACATAGTGCATTTTCTAAAGTATTTTAGACACAGTTAAGTTTACGGATTTTTTTTTATTCAATAAAATACAAAAACCACATTAAATAAATTATCATAAATTTAAATTGATTGCAATTATGATTGTCATTAAATGAACTTGAGTATTAGTTAATAGATATTAAATTGACTTTAGATGGCTATTTAAAGATAATATCTATAGATGTTAGATACTTATAGTTAAAACACATTCTTTTATAAATTAAAAGGATGGTGAATTATGGAGAAAAAATAATGAAGATTTTAGATAGTTTAAAAAGTAAGAGTATTAAACTCATTGTTATTAATGAGGTTTGCGTTATTATTTGGCAATAATATTAGTTTTAATAAATCAATAAAATGGAGAAAAATATATAGCTTGATAGGGATTTTGAAAATGTACGATAACTAGAGAATTTTTTATTAGACTAGAAGAAATGGAGAAAATGCAAGAGCTGGCAGCTATGAACATATATAAAATTTTGATGACAATTATCTTAATAACTAAAGCAAATTGGACGATTATTTTTTCTTATATTACATATCTTAGAAATAGTTTATAGAAGAAAAAAAACTTTAGACAAGTGACACTATGTGTATCTTTTTCAAAGGTAGAGAGAAAACAGAAACTAAAACCTTATTTTGTATAAGATTTGATATCACAATCTTTCATTTAACATTTTATTCACACATAGGTTATATAAATTAAGAGCTTTCACCACTGCTAGAATTGGTAGACACTTGT
Source organism: Parasteatoda tepidariorum (assembly GCF_982258835.1). Lineage (NCBI taxonomy): Eukaryota > Metazoa > Arthropoda > Arachnida > Araneae > Theridiidae > Parasteatoda > Parasteatoda tepidariorum. Next base: position 43,642,604 of record NC_141759.1, read on the forward strand.
CCATCCCCTGAAGCATGAGTTGTAGAAGTCTGTAGAAGCTCTTGTTTTGTACTGGAAGGTGTCAATACTGAAGTAGAATCAACTGGTGTCATTTGCTGCAAGTCATTGAAATAACTAGGATTTGATACAGGTGGTAAAGAAGTCATGTTTAACCCATTAGACGCAGATGTGGAAGTGTTCGATGTAACATCTTGAGATTGACTAACAGAGGGATCTTCAGAATTATTGCTCTGTAGAAGTACTGGAGGTTGAGGACTGGAATAATTGAAACAACAAGTTAGAATATAATACAGGAAAAATTTAATAAATCGTAAAATGAAATAATTAGTTTAAAAACAAGAGCATAACTTTTAAAACAAGAAGATGCAAAATGTCCGTTTTAAATTAGTGCACTCATACAAGTACTTGATCTAGCATAATTCAGGTGTGAGGATTTCAAACATAAAATCAGTTTTATACTTAAAGCACATCTGATGTTTTTTAATGACATTTTCAGTATTTTTTTTTTGTTGTCAAAATGAACAAGTTTATAAATTTAATAAATAATAGGAAGTTCAGTGAATCTTGCAACAAACTTCTAGAGAAGCAAGGGCATCATGATTGAAACTGCAAGGGGAGTCTATGCCCAAAAAGGTTATCGTATGTGGCTTGAGGTACCTTCCTTTTATGACCTGTTGAGAAGCACATGAGGAAACAGCTCACTATAGGGGAAGTGCCCTTAGCGGCGTATGAGTTCCTATGCAATTTTAATTCTAATGATATACCCCAGCTTGTCTATAGGTTTGTTGCAACATTTACATGACTCCTTGTTACATATAACATGTTTAGACTTGTCCGTTGCAACCAAAAATAGACTAAAAATGCCATTTTAAAAGATACTTAGAAGCTTGACGATTCTCTCTCTCTTTCTCTTAAATATAGCAAATTTGAAATCAGCATTATGAAAGCATCTAAGATCGGCTAAAAAATCTTGTTCAACAGAAGGGAAAAAAATAATAAATTTGCTCCAAAGTGTTATTAATTGTTACAAATGATGATTTTTAATAAGTAGTAAAGCATTTATTTAATGTCTGAATAAATACTAACAAAAAAGAGTATAACATCTGTAACACTAGTATTGAAATATTATTAACTAGAATATCAAATTACATTACATTAACAATCAAAATAAAATGTCACCTGTTTACATAATAATAAGGATATGGAACATGAGGCCCCATAGGTGGAACTGCATAAGGCATGCCAAGATAAGCTTGAGAAGGTCCAGGAAAAGGCATATAACCTACAAAATAAAATTATATTTAAAGAAATTATAATAAAAAAAATATTTTTAAAGTATTAAAGAATTTATTGAAAGTTAATAGGAAAAACAACAAAGGATTCTATTTATATTAAATAATATTTTAAATGTAATTTTTAAAAAGCAACTAAAATAAGTTAATAATATTTTATTTAACAGTTTTCTCAAGAAAAAATCACAACTTTAAAAAATTATTCAGTCGAAACTTGATTATATATGGAATGAGGTGGCAAGGATAACAAAAATCATGCATGATCTAAAAAAATTTAAAAAGGTTAAAAAGCGTAAAATAGTTTTGAAATTTATTCATATATGTATACACGTTTTAAACATGCAACAGAATTCTTTGTTCTACGTTTAAATCATTTAAACAATGAATGGTAAAGAAATTTTTTTTACATGCATGCTTCATCAAGAGTTCAAACGCGTTCAGTTGCCCTTATTTTTCAAAAAAAATCAGTCATTTATTTTTGCTTCATCATATTTTTGCTTCTTGCTTTGGAAGCACATTTTCTAAATTCAAAATTGTACTTTTTTGTCATGAGCTGCTGCCATTAGCTAATTTGGTAAATATTTCTATTAACTAGTCTAAAATTAATTTAAATTGATCTTATTTTTATACTAATGGTCTTACATGTGCTTACTGAAACAAATCATTACTTATTGCATTTTATAAAAAAATATTTTAGTTTCAAATTTAAGAATGAAATTTATATTAATTGCCAGTGATAGGAAAGCATAGATTACAAATAAAATAAATATAAAACTTACATAAAGGGATGAACAACCTTTTTAAGGAATAAGGCCACAATAAAATATTTCAATTTTCAAGGAGCAGCAAGGGATTTTGTTTTTTAACTTATTTATTGATAAAAGTTAGTAAAACATTTATAAAATTACTTATGCTGGTTATGTAGATTTTAAATAAAATAATAAACATAAAATTACCTTGTTGTGGATTTGGTGGCGGAAAGGGATATGGAATTCCAGGTGGTACAAAAATTCCTCCCATGATACCTGTTGCATAAGGATTCATCATACTAGCTGGATGTATTACTTGACTAACTGATGGATTAGTAGCTGCTGTTGTAGTTCCTGTAGTTTGAGAAACTACTGAATTATCAGCAACTGTCTGAATGCTGGCTGGAAGATTTGTAGTTTGGTTTTGAGTAGCATTGATGGCTTTCATATTTTGCTGATTATTGACCTCAGGAGGAATATTGCTGGAAACTGAGGGCTGCGACAAGATGGCATTCTGAGAAGGCATTTTTGATTCTGAGGTTGACATTGACGGAGGAAAAGCATGCTGTTAAAATAAAAAAAAAAGATTACAAGGTTACTAAATATTAATTTAAAAATGAATTGAGTAAGAACTAGTATAGTAACTAGGATTGTATTATCAGGGATACAGATAGTCAGAGATGGAAAAATAAGGCAACAGTGGAATATGAGAATATGCAGGAAGACTGCTTTTTTTTAATACCCTTCCTACTGAATTAGAGTCAAAATTTTTTTTATTTATTTAATTAAATTATTTAGGATATTTACTTTTCTGTGGCATAGCAATTCTCAAGGATCCTCGTAAACAAAAGTCTACTGCAATAGGATAAAAAAATATTTCGCTTTTCTTGATTTACATAGCAGGGCCTTTTTTTTTTCTTTTTCTAGATTAGTTGCAGAGATGCAAGTTTATAACTAGTATAACTACAATTTAAAATATCTATTAACTCAGATGATATTAAGTGCTAGAAAAAATAAATAAAAAGAATGATACAAAATAAGAACAGAAAATTTATTGAACATTATATTTATCTTATTTTGTGTGGTTTATAATGCAAAAGTTTTAGAGAATCACAAAAATAAAATGAAAATTAAATACATTAGGCAATGGAATGAAATGAAAATTTCATATTAAAAATATCAGTGGCAGTGGATGCAGAGATGTCAACTTGCTCCGGACAGCAAATACAGTCAGACCTTGACATAAGGTCACCCTAAGGGACATTGCAAAAGTGACCTTATAAGCGGGGTGACCTTTTAACCGATTCATTAGCAGTTCGTAACTAAGCACGTAAATAGTACACATTAAGATTTTTTAAAAATGGTAATACGAACGAAAATGATCAGCCATGAATTAAATATTTAAGTCAATAAATTTTAACAGAATTAGTAAAGAATTAAAGAAAGTTAGATTTTAAAAAAAAAATTAATTTAAAATAAAGTTGTTTACAAATTTCCTCAAAGTGTACATACATTCATTACATCTTACCTTATTTAAAATAATCATTTATGCAGGTGTGTCTCGTTTTTGGTCTCATTTTTCTGCCAATGTTTTATAGATTTTGTAACTTCTCAAAATGTTTCTCAGCTCCCTCATGGTTTGTAAAAAAAATTTCGTCTGACATTTATTGCATTGAAGACTTCCACTTGGGTTACAGCTACAGTCTCAGGACCACTGTCATTGTCTTCAGTGTCCACAACTTGTGAAACTATTTCAGAAATTGTAGCTTGTTCGTTGGCTGCAACATTTTCCTAGAACTCGAGAGGAGTAATTGCCTTGTAAAGAAGTTAAATAGGCTTTAGTCAGAAAAGAGCTTCCCTCGCCTCAGATAAAAATGATCTTATAAGCAATAGCGATTTTTAAAACTTGACCATATATCCGATAATCTGTAACAAAGAATTCCTATTCGGTGAGCCGGGACTTCGGAAAAGTGACCTTATATCGAGGTCTGACTGAATATATTTTAAAGTAGTAGCTTATCAATTGTGATTCTTGGTTTAATAAATTAAATTTAGTAGATTTTTATCCACCACTATTTCTAAATAATACATAGGCTTATATAATTCACCACTTAATAGTACTTATGTCATGCTAGCAAGTAAAAATGGTCAAATATTTGCAAAATTTACATTGTAGTTATTTACCGTTTTTTTAGTTATTTTGGCGTGTCCGGAGCTGTTGGCATCTCTGTGGATGAAATAATTACATTTTAAAATACTAATAGATGGAATGGTAGATAAACAGAAAAAATGGTTTTCCAACTCATATTTAAAATTAATAACTTTAAAATAATTATAAGGAGAAAAATTACTTGAGTATAAGGCATTTGCATTGGACTAGTGTATGACTTCATGTTTAAAGGTAAAGTTGCCCATTGATTGTTAACTGTTGATAAGTCATGGAACAAATCAAAAGCTGCCATGATTTTTTCATTTGTTGCATCTAACATTGCTAAGCGATTGTCAATTGAATGCAGATTTTCTTCAATCTGTGGAGCCATTTTATAACACTCTTCTGAAAATAAAATTAACATTTATAAGCATTTCGAGAATTCTAATAAGATAGTTTTGAAATTTTAAAAATGTGCATAAAACTTTTAAATCCCATAAACATTGAGCAATGGTATAAATGCTAAAACTATATTTTTGAATGAATAAAGTAAATTTTATAAAGAATGAAAAAGTTTTCTTTTTTGAAAACATTTCCACAAATACATAGCTGATAATCTTCATTTGAATACTAGCCTTACTTACATTATTGGTATATATCGCTAACTGATGCATTAACATTCTATAAAATATATTACCAAAAAAGAAAAAAGAAAAATCTTTTAAAATTATTCAATTAAAAATTGTATAACAATTCAATTTCCCTCTATTATATATATATATGTGTGTGTGTGTGTATAAATGAATGTAATATAGTAACTACAATAAAATATTAAATTAAAATTTGTAATTGGATTTATTTTTCTTTTTGTACAAGTTTCAAATGCAATTATTATATTTTTTTTTATATACATAAAATGTTATTTATGTCTGGCACCCTTATTCCAGAAATATTATTATGATTCATAACTTTCAGCATGGAAAACACTTACTTTCAAGTTTTAACATATTTTCAGGGTCAATCAGTTCTTCAGTGGGATCAACATCATTCAACCAATTCAAAACTTGATCTATTTTTTCCTATACAAGAGAAAATATTTAGAAAAACATTTAAAGGATTTCAAAACTTCTTATTTGCACAATTAAATAAACATGCTTTTTAACTTAAAAACACTCAATTACACTATCTTTAAGTTCAAAAGTTAAATCATCACATTGTGCTATGTTTATGTCAATAATATAATTATGTCAATATATATATATATATATATATATATATATATATAAAACAAAAAAAGATTGGAGCTGACTGAGTAGGGTCAAAACAAATTTAAAAATAAAAATGCATAAAAATAAACATATACAAAATTTAAAACATAAACGTATGTCAGTAAAATAAGAATTTTTAATAAAATAAGAATTAAGCAGATAAAGAATTTTTTGGACAAAGCTGGCCATTTTTGAAGAATGATTTACCTCTTATATCATTTCTAACATACCAAAATTAATTTGTTTAAATATGAAAAATTTGTCTAAATTTTTAAAGCGAAGTACATAAAGCTTCTAAGAAAATTTTAAAAAAAAAATTAACAAATAAAATAGAAATAAAATTTTAGGAGAATAATTTAATGTAAAACAATATGCATATATTTAAAAAAAATATGCAGTAGGAATGGACCTATTAGAAAAAAAATTTAATACTACTTTTTGACATTCTTAAACATAAGTTTAAAACAAAGTACGCAATTATGGTTTCATTAAAATATGAACAAAAAAAATTATTCCTACCTCATTTACTGTTACAATATCATTTGATGTATCTTCCACTTCACTAGTTGAAGAAGCTTCAACTGAAAGGAAAAAGTTATTAAACAAAACTATAAAAAAAAATTTTTTACGGAAATAAACTTATATAAATAAAATTTTATGTAATAGAGTCAATTAAGAACTAACACAAATAGATTTATTATTATGTTTACTTTATAACCAATAAACATGTACTTAAAAAAATTCATTTTTTCTTTATATAAAGGTGAACATATATCTTATACAACATTTTTTAAAAAATAAATATACAATTAAAAATTTTAAAAAATGAGTGTGCTAAAATAAGATAGACACAAATTGTAACAATAACAAGAATGTTATTTATCCTCAATATAAAATAACAGCAAATAATAAATAAATAACAAAAATATAAATTTAAAAAAAATATTATTATGCAAAAAATAATTTCTTCATATGTAGTGAGAAAAAAAAGTAGTAAAAAACTAATTTTTACCATAAAAATTTTATAGATCACAAGTTATTAATTCATTTCAGAACATTAGTAAATGTAACTTACTTTTAGGCTCCAGCGACTTCAAATAGTCATCTTCAGAAACGAAATTAGATGGAAAAAGGCCTTCACTTAGTTGGTTAGAACCTTTCCACCAATTAGAATCACTAATGAAAAGAATGAGAACAATATTTTTAATTTAATGTGTACAAGCAATTAAAACTCAGATTCTTAAAAATAAATGCTTTTAAACAGTAAAAAAATAATTAATGACAATTAATCTTTTAAATTAAGAGTAAATTAACAAAATTAAATATTTTTTGAACAAACCTCCATGAGTCATTTTTTGCAATTGAATAATAAATTTAGGTATAAAATCTAGAACAGAGTTATCCAAGTGTTATTGTGGCAAGGTATAATTTGTTTATAAATAAACACATATAGAAAAAAAAATTTCTAGCAAAATACCTTTTTGTCACTCCTTGTTTTAAATGTTTTGTACAGATGTGGAGGAACTATGGTTCACCTTTTTTTTCCATTATTGTAAAAAGATTTACACATAACTTTTGAAATCTTCCACATAAATGTAAGAATTTCAATGTTTTAAAAAATATTACTTATGAATTATAAGGAACATGAAGCCCAGTTTCAACACAAAGAACAAAATTATAAATTCTAGTTTACACAGATCATTGGCAACCAATAATTTACATAGATCTATCAAATATAATAATATTCAATAATATACAGTTCAATAATATCACAGTCATTATTAACAACTCTAATTATTGAATAGGATAATATTGTGAACATTATTGATATCAAAAGGATAATATCGCAATTATGCATATAGATATTTAAATAGGATATTATTGTGAGTGTTTCGAAATTTTATTTGGGCAAAGAAAATACTGGCAACTGTAAATACATAAATTAATTAAATATAAAAAATATTGAGTAAATTTGCAAATATTTTTAAACATAGATTTTTTATTTTTTGACAACACATTGCAATACTAAAATTCATACTTATCAGTTAAAAGCCAGCTGTTCCTATGTTTTTAATTTTTCTCTATTCATCAGTAAATTTTTTATTTTTCTGTTTATAAAGATTTTTATGAATGATCTCAGTGCGCATTTTAATTTTGATTTTTATATTCATAATTACTTATTGAATGATCTAAACAAGGGTGAACTAATTTTTGTTGCAAGTCCCACTCCTGGACAAAATATTCAATTCTTTATTTTTTTAATTTTTAATGTATTATATCCCAGTTGTGATTTATTGATTTTTTAAAAAACAAAAATACAATTTATTGATAATTAGAAGAATTTACAGCGCTTTTTGCAAGGTAACTGAGGATTGAGTTTATAATTGACTTAAGAATATAATTGACTTAATTGATCAATTAAAAAGTGCTAGAATTCAAAATAACACAATATCAAATGCAAAATATTAGTGTAACAAAACATGATGTATTGAAATTTTAGAGTGACGATACATCACAATGCCAAAATCTTAACATTGCCCAGTGCTAGTTACTGATACAACAGCCAGTTAATTCATCCAAATAGTCAATTTTAGCAGAAATACAATTCCAAAGAAAGATCAATTCTTGTTAAAATAAATAAATAAATAAATTAAATAAAATGCTGGAAATTTTTTTCCCACAATTTTTTATTGTGTGTGTATGCAAAAGAAACAAGTATACAAAAAAGTATATCTCTTAAAAAATCAATCTTATCTCATCTAATTAAATAAAAAAGTATCTTATTTTTTTATTAATTATATTTAAAAGCAATTATAATTGCAATATACCTATTATCTGTAACTAAGATTACTTCACCAGCCTTTAGAGTTAGTTCGTTTTCTTCCACAGCTTCAAAATCATAAAGAGCAAGCACTTTAAAAGGCTCGCGTCTAGATTTCTCTTGTGGCTGTGATAAAGACAGTCTAGAAGTTGCTTCTTCAATAGGGGCAGAATATTTACCAGTATCCTTTAAAGATATCTCAATGGCTAAATAAACAGAAAAAATATAAAACTTTTAAAGTAGTAAAAATATGGAAATTATTAAATCTATTAAAATATCTTAAATTCTAAACCAATTTATTAAAATAAATTTTTAAAAGGAAATCATGTTTTCAAATATGCTTGTTTTAAACATTCTTCATATTTTTATAAAACATTAAGCTTATTAAACACAAATTTATAATTCTGCTTAGATTTTTTTTTTCACTGCTTACTAATTTGCTCTTAAGACGCGACAATAAAAAAGGATACATATTTTGTTTTAAAAAAAATGTCTACCTGATCAAACAAACAGATAAGAATATGCTAATTCAATTCATTTTTTTCTTGTAATAACATTTTTTAAATAGTTAAGCCATTTTATAAAGATTTATACATAAGCCCTGTGGCAGAATTTTTTCAAGCTTTCTGCGACAAAACTCTCTAGCACTAATATTTTTCTACAAGATAGTTTTAATAATAACAAAGATGTATGTTACTAATTTAAGGTAAAAAAAAAAACGAAAAAAAAAAATGCTGTGTTTACCTAAACAAAAAAAAAAAAACAATTTAATTTTTTTTAATTGAATATGTAATATTTTTTTGATTCTAATATTATGGGCGATATTCTCACATTTTGTTGGGATGGGGGAGCGCACTAATTATTTCCTTTATAGCATTTTTCAAATCCTTATCACAATAAAAAAATAATTTAATATCATGAAATCTGTAGCAGTAATTACCGAAAAACAGATCGATTCAAATGCTTGTTTCGTTTCAAGATTTGATTGTTGTAATAAAAAATATCTGGCTTTAAAAACTATGTGGAAATCAAAAGCAATAACTGCCAAAAAAAATCGATAGAATCATTGCCTTAAAAAGTAAATTATCAAATGCGGAATTCGAATTTCCCATATCACCTAAAATATACTGGGATATCTAAAAGCTACGTGAAAATCAATGTCAATAACTACTGAAAATACATTCAAAATTAATTTACAATATTGACATAAATTGAGCACTTCAAAAAGTGATTATTTAAATGCGCGATTCAAATTTACGTGTAAATTTCTACAGAAAAGCAAAACAAAATTTTTTACTTCCCAAGAGAAAAATTTTTCCGCAAGAACTCTGTAGAGTTCTGCGACAATGTCACCGCAATTCTGCGACAGGGTACATAAGTCTATAAATTTTTATAGATTGTTCCCGCATCTTTCATTTTCCCGCATACATTGTCTTTTTTTAAACTGTCCAGATTCAAATGCTATTCTTATTATGTTAACACCTGCATGGATCATTTTTCAAACAAGCAGATTCCCACAGATATCAATCCGAAAAAAATTATAGAAGTTATTTTGTTTTGAAACTAATGATGTTAAATTTTGAGGAAAATTCCTAAAATAGCTTATTTGATGTTCATGCATCAATTGATGAAAATATTGAGGATTGTTGGAGTTGACAACTCAAGAAATAGTTACAGAAGCTGAAGAAATGTAAAGTCATACCGATGAAAAAGGTAAATTGGAACCACAACAAGTGAAAACATTAGTGGGAGGTCTCGAAGCTTAAGAAACAATGAAGAATTTTCTGTATCCATATGAACTTAACGAAAATAAACAGCAATCTGTTACAAATATTAAAAATATATAGTTTGTATCTATAGCATATTTTACCTAAAATTTAAATGCATTTTAAATGAATGTGTTTATTTACCTTTCTTTTGCATTGTAAATATTCTATATGAAGTACATAATCTAAATAATTTTTTTATATTTATTGTAAATTTAAATCTATTACTCCTTTATTACTTTTCATACATTTTCAAGTCATTATTTAATATTTTATCATACTTTTCCACTTACATACATATATGTTGGTTACTTTACTGTAAGTATCCTTCACAACGAATGGTCCCCTTAGAAACAATTGATCAAGGTTTTGTAATTTAAGGCACAATTGATCTACTCTTATTTAAATTTTTGAACATATGATACTAAATTTTTCCCACTTTAAATGAATTACTAACAAAATAATTCAATCATATGTATTTAATTAAACTTTGGCTGAATTAATTTGTGCTTAACTGGATGAAAAATTTAAATAAAATTATGCACAAAACAGTAACTCATACGTTATTATAATACTTCTTCAAAACTAACCTTTTAAACTATAAAAGTATCAGAGATTATGTACCTCTAATGATGTCATTTTCTTCTTCTTGACTACTAACGGCATTGGGATCATTACAAATAGGTGCGGCAATTTTCTTTTCTTTCTCCTTAAAAAAAAGGCAACATTAAAAAAATTAACAAATATATATTTCCTTTAAATCTTTTGTTCCCTAACTCAGACAATACTCAATATATTATTCAAATAGAAGCAAACATTGGCTGGAGATTATAATATTGAACTGTGCAAAATTAAATAAATAAATAAATATTTACTCTTAACTAAAATTTTATATATTCTGACAAAATGCAAATGCAAAATTAGTTTCAAAACTACATAAACTGGTAAAATAATAATATAAAAATCATCTATAACTTTTTATTATTATTATTTTAATATAAAGTAGAACTTCCCAAACTTTAGCAATGACATTTAGAGAACTAGCGCTATGCCTAAAACTAAATTCTTGTATATTTGAAAGAAGAAAAAAAAAATGCACAGGTGTTTTGAGGTTTAATAAAAAAAAGTATAATCCATAATTCATACACTACAATATCAAGTAAAAAACTAGATTTTTGACCAATTGGGTTCAATATTTCACAGACAGAGAAAATAAACTTTTCAACAAAAATTAAATTGAATATTCACTGTTCCCTTCCAAAACAAAACTTCAATGATAGTTAATATATATTTTTAAACCAAATGAATGTACGCAAGAAAACATGCAGATTTTAGCATGTGATACAATATAAAATGAACAAGATTACATAACCTTAAACCATTATCATTAATGTGCCTTGTTATTTTTAATTTATTCAAAGGAAATTTAAGATAATTTAAATTTATTGAGTAGTGAGATTAGAAGAAATAGTACTTCTAATAATAACTTTAAATTTTTTACTATCAAATGACTTCTTAAAGAAAGCATTTTTTTGTTTTGGAAGTGCAGAAATATTTAACAATTCTCTTGACGTTAAAATTTTTGAAAAAAATGGAAAAACTAAAACCTATTTTCAGACATTAATGAAAAGAATAATTAGTTCTAGGCATTTTAATTGGTGCAAAACAAAATAGAACTTTATGAGTCAGTCATTATAATAGGAGAGTTACTGTTAGAAGGGAAAGATTATTTCATTGAGTGCACACAATATTAAAGCAAAAAATATGCACTAATATAAAAATTTGCTTTAACAATAAATTAGCTTGTTGCCCGAACAGATTTTTAATAGATCAACTATATTCACAGTACATCTACTAAAACATATCTATTTTCAATACATCTTGTATTAAAAAATATTTTAATGTGTATATATGAAAACAATTCAATAAGCAAATGATATTTTATTACAATAAAACATAATATTTGAAAATGTAAAAATATAATTATCATCTTTTGAACAATAAAGTTTAACAAAACAATAAATATAAAAAAAAATGTTTGAAATTATATCAGAATTATAAAAACAAACCAAAATTAGGAAAAATACATTATGATAAAAAAAAAAATTAATAACTTAGTACACGTACTAGTGATGGAAATTCCACACCTTCACTCTTAAGCTTGTAATATAATGCCGGAATAATGCTGAAAAAGTACAAATATATTAGTACACTTATCCAATATTTTAAATTATAACTGCTAAAAATGTTTAACAGACTCAGTTTTAAAATAAGTGTGTGAATGTTTAGCACTTAAAAGAAAATGCAAACTTATATAAAACTAGTATTTATTTCTTTTTTTTTTACTCAAAATTTACGGTGCCTTAATTGTGACATATGTTGAAATAATTTACTGCAGAAATTTAATAATTTTTAGAGATTTTTTAATATTGCATTTAGACATCTGTTGTATGTATCAGTCAAAGTAAATTATTATTATCACCCTTTAACAAGTCTTAAAAATATCTTTCCTGTCTAATAAATAAATAAATAAAAATAAAATAAATTTAAAATGTAAAATTTAATATATTTATAATGAGGTTAATGTGTTCAATATTTAAATATAGGATTCACAACCAGTGGTTTATCTGTGCTCTCTGATTTCTGAAAAAATAATAATCTGAAACATTACATAATTTGTGCAGGAAAACGTAATTTCTTAAACTGGTTTCAATAAATCCTAAGAAAAAACCAAAAATAAAATACAAAACATACATCAAGTATTTATTCAGAAGCACAAGATTAGAGTAATTAATTTATATAAAAAAAAATTATTTATAGGCAAAAATTAGAAGTCTGCAATATTTGAACTTCATTTAATAAAGAAACATGTCTAACTATTTTAATTTTTAAATTGAATTTTTTTTTTTAATCTTTACAAATGCATAATTTAAATTTTAAATACAATTTGCAGTGCTTTGTCATTAAATTGTGGAGTTTAACTTTTTTTCCATAATCCTTGTTTGAAAAAAGTTGCACACACCTAGTTAAATTAAAAATCTGTATCTCAAATAATTTATTTAAAGCAGTTTTATAACAGTTAATAAATACCGAAAAATTATAATATTCTTGCTCTTGATACATTTTATTCCTAATCATAATTTTAGTAGAATGTTTAAAACTACAAAATGTAAGTAATGTAGCAAGATTTTTTTTAAAAATCATATAATGAATTTTTGTTATTTAATATGTGACAAATGTGCAAATAAACAGCAACATCATACATTAAAAGCATAAAAGACAATCTTTCTTGATAAGATCTGTAACAAAATATTACAGCTGAAAATAATAATTAAAAATAAACCTTTAACTAAAGATAAATCTTACAACCTTTAACTACATAAAACTATTTCAGCAAAACTATAGATATTACCAAAGTTCAGGATCATCCTTAAATTCGTCCATAGACCATTTTTGCAGCAATTCTTTCAATTTAGTAGCACAAGATGGATGCATCTACATAATATAAAAAAAGTAATAGGAAAAATAATTAAATAAAAGATATCAAAAACAAATGCTTTAAAAACATAAGACAATCTAAATTTTTATTTTGAAGAAATAAATCGATATACTTTAAATACAGAAGAAAAATTATTTACAAAAACTGACACAATACTAATAATGAATCTAACTACACACAAAAAAACTAATAATGGTGTTGCAGTTTTCCATTGTTGTTGGTACATTTTTAGTGGCTGCAAAATCACAAGGCAGAATCCAGTTTTCCTACATTAATTTCCATATTCTTTTAGTTGTCATCAGCATAAAATTAATAAAAGTGATTAAGGTATTGCTTTTCAGTAAAATATTTTTCTATCCCAAATTTAAAGATATTTACCCGTAATATTTATTTTTCTTATTTTATTCTGATATTATTACAATGTTGATTGTTTTCTAAACGATGAATTTAAAGCTAAATGAGTTGCTTATTTATTATAATGTAATTTGATGATATTAGCATACATTTTAAGATAAACTTATTTAAATCAGTGTCTAAATTTCTTGTTTTACAATAGTTATTTTATGGTGTAAATTAAATATTATGCTATTATAAAATACCATTAAAGAGATTTGTAAAATGATTAGTAGAATGTAACAATTAGCTTCTTGCACAATATGATACAAGCACAAATTACATTTAATATATCAGTCAGTTTGGTAAGCAAAAAGTATTAAATATTTGTTAAGCAAAAAGTATTAAATTACCGTTGTGAACTCAGCAAGTTTGACATTGCACTATAAACATTTAATTAAAGGAAATGAATGTTAAATGTGTGAAGTGTGGGCAGAAGCAAAAGCAAAAAAAAGATAAAAGCTTTGAAGTATATATATTTTAAGAGAATAATTTCAACTTATGTAGGAAAAATATTTTATGCTAAGGTACAACAATCATTACAACGCATTCGTCAGAGTTAGTGAATGACTGTGAACAGCTCCTTAGTCCCCTATAGCTCTATTAGCGTATAAAATCTTCTAATGTTTTTAAGTGAATTAATTTTCATGATTGATGTGATAAGTTATCATGAGCAGACACGACAATTTTTTATGTAAATAAGAATACTGGAAGCATTATTCTAAATGAAACTTGGTTATATATATATATATATATATATATATATATATATATATATATATATATATAAATAAATAAATACAAGAAAACACTAAGAAAGTTAAGAGAAACAATAAGTATGTAGGATAAGTATTTTTTCTTTGTTAATTTTTTTCTTTGTTAATTTTTCCATGTGCAAATCCATTTCGGGCAAATCCGTGTTAAAATTATCTATTAAAATTTTTTCTTTGATAATTTAAATAATTTTTCTATGTGCTAATCCATATCGTGCAAATCCGCGGCTAAAATTATTTGCAAAGCAGGCAATTTATGTTTCTCTTTTCTATTTTATATTTTTTCTTAAATAAACATCTATCTTCTAAAACTATTTATGATCAATTTTTAAAATTATCCAGTATAATATTACCTTGCGCACATCCATTTCGGGCCCATCCTTGGTAACTAACAAATCAAAACTCAGAATAACAAATCACTTCAGCAGTGCAGTAAGAACGACACTTTAAAACCCTCTTGTTACACTCAATTTGCGCTTTTGTTTTCATATTTTGTAATCTGGCAATCTTTCTGCGAAAACATTTTTAAATCATTCTTGAAAAATATCCGTCCATGTAAGTTGTTATGATTTTGCTACTCGCTTTATAGTCCCCCCTTTTTAATGTTTTTGCTTTTTATTTTATTTTATTATCTGTTTTTACATGTTATTTTTACTTTTTATGATCTATTTTTATGTAGTTATTTTATAAAAAAAATTTTTTGAGTGCTCCTCACACTATTGTATTAATATATTTTGCTTTGGCTTTATTGATACAATATCAGAAAGCACTCTGTTTTGTGGATATAATCATGTGGGCTGAAGAAAAGATTATATCTTTTTTTTTCGGCTTTTTTTCCGGTTTTTTAATTAACATTTCATTTTTTTTTTAATAAAATGTTGTTTATTTTTTTTTACTTATTATTTCCCACCCCCTTTTTTTCATATGTCTATAATTTTTCTTTGTTTTATTCTTCATTTTGAACTTATATATATATATTTATATTTACTTAGCAATCACATTTTTAAAAGACGACACAAATTTTAATGCTTGCTTAAACATTGAAAAATTGCAGGACTTCTTGTTCAGGTTATCTTAACAGTTGAAAATTTCAGTGGGAAAAATAGCTTAATGAGATGAAATTTCAGTGATTTTAAAAATATGCTTTAACAAATATACCAAGAGAAAGTCTGTTCACAAAACAACACTTCAAAAAAAAAAAAATTTAAAAAAAAAATTAACCTTCTCTATATTACTGTTTTTAAACTTAAAAATTTAAGAATGTTATACAGCATTTATTTTACTCTGAGCTAAGTCAGATTTCACACTAATAAGATACTTTAAGACTAAAATTAAATATATTTATATTTACAAATAATTTAATATGTACAAAATACTAAGCCTTAATTTATCGTAACAAAAATATTAATTATAATTATCAATACATGCAGTATAGTAACTAAAACATTCAGTACAACAGGAACAAATTTGTTCGAAAAAGATAAATAATAAAGAATAATAAAAACTCAACTTGATTGATCACTTTGAAATTTGTATACAGGGCAGCCAATTACTATCTTGTTCGCAAAACATTTTATAAAAATGTTTTGAAAAATTGAACCCTCAGAAATTTTGACAATCAAAAAATAAACCTTTAACAAATTTTGGTAATTGTGTAAATATTTTAAAAGCCTTTTAACACTAGAGAGCTAGAACAAAGTGGTGTTTTACATGAACTTTTAAATCATTTATTATGTAGGAGTGTGGAAAATAACTTTTAATCAAATATACAAAACAAAGAATCATACATTAAAACAAACTTAACTACCACTAAAAGAAATTTTCCCAACAAATGTAGAAAAAGGGCAGCCCTCAGAAAAACTTACTTTTATTTTAGGTATGAAGCAGTGTTTTCACTACAGCGCGAGAATCTCGCATGTTTTTTTCTTTTCTCGCATTAAAAAATGATTAACGCGAGAAGTTCGCGCACTGAATTTATCAATTTCAAAATGCACGAATCTCTCGAATTTTGAAAAAATTTTAGTCTTCCGCCATTTTGAATAAGACATGAAAACAGCTATGACAAGTGTTGAGAAAAAAAGTGAGTTCTTTATAATAAGTTGTTTAAAGTTATCTCTAGTTTTCGCTGTTAATGAATTACCAAACTCCCTCATCGACAATTTAGAGCAATTTGTAAAAGTTTAAGTCTGTGTAAACTAATCTGGAAGACCTGACAAAGAGTATGAACATGGAAATAACTTCAACGAACTTCACTATTCCATAACAGAAATAAGTGAAGAACCTATGCTGGCAGATGTAGAGGATAGGAAAGTGTGTGCACAATGCTACAAATTTAATTAGTGATTCCGAATAGTTCAGCATCTATTGCAAGGTTATTTAGCCCCCCAAGCTGAATTAAAACTAAATATCGTAACAGATCGATTGGTAAGTATTTGAGCAAACCTAATGAGAATAGCTAATGAAAAAGTAGATACAGAACATTTTCCATATGATAATGCAGCAAAAATATTCAATGTTCAATGGTTTAGAAATCAGAAGATGTTAAAAATTTATTATAATTAAAGAAATATTTTTTTTTTCCAAGTCTATTTGTGTTTTTTTAATTTTTAGAAATCTCACTTAACTTTTTGAAATCTCACCCTGTTTTTGAGAAAGGGTGAGAAATTCTCTCCCATTTTTTTTTCTGTAATGAAAACACTGTGAAGCAAATAAAACATAGAGCTGTAGAATTAAAATAAAGTTTTATAAACAAAGACATGCAAATAGTGTTATATAGCATTTTAAGATCTCCAAAAAATTTATACACAGCTAAAAATATATAATCTTACTTTTCCTAGCAGTTTTCTAACTTCTGTAGTAAATTCACTGGATGCAACTTGCAATAAAAATCTCTTATCACAGTTTTTAACACAAGAATCTAAAAGCTAAGAAAATATATCAATTAAGAAAATAAATTGAATCAGTTACTTGTTAAGATTCAGAAATTACAATTTTTATAAAATGAAAAAAAAAAAAAAAAAACAATACTTACAACAAGCGCTTGCATAACAACCCTTGGCACACTATGATGCAAGCGCTTCATTATTGCTTTTAGGCAGAATTTGGACCCATCTTGATAGTTTACAGCATTATCACAAATAAGCATAATTTGGGACCAATCTTCTGATAGATTATTTTCACTAGTTGCTTTTTCTAAATTAAAATAGTTTTAAAATTAAATTAAAATTATTCAAGTTGGTGATTGCATAGTTTTTAATAACATCATTCACTCTTAAAATAATAACTACATTAACTTATTTTTCTGTGAAACAACAAAAATGTAGCATTAAAGTAAGACATACAACCCCTGTCATTGTACATACAAAATGTTATTTTTACATTGATATTTGGAATGCGCTGCATATTAATATACATGATAGATGAATCTAATATATTTATATATAATCACATTTAATATGTGAGATAAGTAAGTAATTTAAATAAAAAATATCATTTTTAAAAGTCATCAATTATATCAAATTCAATCATCATTAACTATATATTTGGACATAAAAGGAATGGCTATTAATTTCCAGGACTGATCTAAAAACTCAAGAAAATAATGTATGAATTACTTACCCATTCAATATGACACATGCTTATGGTAACATACTGACAATTATTTAAAAACTTTAAATTACTATTTAAACTATTACAGTCAAAATTAAAAATATCAGAACTATTACATGAGTATTGTAAAATAATTTACATTATGCATTTCAATAAGCCATGCTATTATATATATATATCTTTTCACTACCTTATAATTAAAATTCTAGGCACTAGGATAATCTAATTAAAGAGTAAAGAAATTTCATAATGCTTGGTTAAGCTATATGTGAACTACATACAAGAACTTTGTACGAAAATCTGCAAGATATTAAAATAAACTACCATATTAAATTAATAGAAATTGTTGGCGCAAAATCGAATAAATTATTTATAATTTTCATTCGCAATAATAAAATAAGTTATCAAAAAATGCAAATTCGTAATCTCTAATACAAACTAAAATACATTAAAAAATAACTTTTTACATTTAAATTCTGTTTTTCTGAGAATTAAATTTGTTTACTGATTACATAATAAACGAAAGAATAATGTTTGCTTTTTTCCTACCGATATCATCTTCAAAAGGTGTACTTTTATTTTGAAACATTATTTTAAATACTATTGATTAAGCAGGAATTGGAAAAGGTTTTATGTTAGACAGAGGCTATAGCCTTTATATAGAGTTTTGTTTTAAGAGTCTTATTAGGTTTAATCAAGAATTTCATTACTATTCTTTTCGCAATCACAACACATACTCTACAAATCAAAACACAAAAATCAAAATATGATCACGTGCGATTCCTGTCATCAATGACATCAATATATCGATATATAGTCATATCGAATCAAAATGAAGTACAATCAGACAGGAATAATTTAAATGATCATTTTTACTGTATGCGATATACGCATCTGCTTCGAGAGAGAATAGAAACATAAAGGACCACTCTTATTGGCAGCAAAAAGATCTTATATTTGAGTTTGGGGAAAGCAGCGAGATCCTGATAGGCAATTTTTCTCTGGTAAATATTTTCTCCAACCAAGTTCTAATTCTTATCTCCGATTTCGCATACATTGAAATTGGTCCTTAATTGGTGAAACATAATCTTCCGCAAAAAAAATCAATAATTAGGTACTTATTTTCTCTAGACCGCGATTAGAGGTGCATAAATGGCATGCAATGGTTAGAATGCATTCACACTTCGTTAGGGTGGCAAGCGTTCAAAAAAAAAAAAAAAAAACTGGTAGCAATTGTTTAAAAGAACATTTAAGAACTAGCCTCCAATTAAAAGAAAAAATTTTCTGTTAGAGAAATTTTTCGAGAGATTTCTGTTTTCAGAATATCAAATTGGAAAATTAGAGCAATAAGTTTTCAAATAATCGTATAGAAACTTTGCTTCCAGTTTTCTATTTTTTTCAGGACGAGAGTCACAGTGAACTCTATGTAAAACGAGCTGCTCACAAATGCGTGACTCGTATTGAAGTGCGATAACATTTTGAACCCTACCCAGAAGACAAGGTAACTCCTGGATCAAGCATTGAGACAAACCAGTCTTCGGGGTGAACTAACCTGCGTTTACGGTATATGGATAGAAAAACTACGAAATCCTCTCAGGGTTAGCCCAACAATGAAAGGATTTCGTTGAGAAAATTTTAACATATAATCCATATGCCACGACTGAGAATATTTTGCATCAGTACTATGGTTATTGCGAGGCAGGAAAATTCTCATCGATCAGCCATTAGTAACATAACACCTCTTTAAATGGACTTGATCATTTTCAAAACCACTTGGCCACATTTTCAAATCCATTCGCTACTTGGCCACGCCATATCCGACCCCTTAATGCATAGCAGAGCCACTTAACTGTTGCTTTCTAGAAAATATTTGCCTCCACCTTAGTTGTATTCAATCAAGGGTGTATTTTCCAACAGGATAGCGCTCGCCCTCATAGTGCTGTTGTAGCACATATATATATATATATATATATATATATATATATATATATAAATATATACTATGTATAAAAATCTGCTCTAACCGAATTTCATCTCTGAAGCTGCAACATGGTACGAAATGTGGTGGAATAAATAAAATTCTTATGAATCTCTCGAATACATCGATTTAGTAATTGAGAGCACACCGTTTTATCCAGCTGTAGCGGAGGCAATCATAATTGGTCTAACTCCTCCAGCTATTACGTGCACTATTGAACGCACTTTTAGAACAATGCGGCGCAGCAAAACATGGAATCGGTCTACAATGTCTCACGAGAAATTAAGTAATTTGTGCATGCTCAATGTGCATAAGAAAAGATTCAAAGATGACTCAGAATTCATTGAAAAAGTTATAAACAGATTTGGACAGCAAACAAGACGATTACTATTCATGTTTGATTAAACAATTTTTTAATTGTTATGTATCAATAATTATTTAATTATTTGTTTTTGAATAAAAATATTTTTAATAAAATTTTTTTATAACAAATTTTTTTTTCTGTATCTGCTTAATTGTTTAGAAAAAAAGCCAGAGGGGTGCAAGTGCACCTCCTTGCACCCCCTTGCCGGCGCCCTTGGTTATTATTATCAATATAACATAAGCAGTGATCGTTTGATCGTAAGAATCGTTTCCCAGTAGATTACCAAAGTAACGTGTCACTGTCAGCGGCTAGTGAATGACGTGTGGAGGATCACTTTTATCAGCCTGCGAAGGGACCGAGGGGGCACAATATCGATCTTCGTTAAACTTTTCTAATGATAAGTGCTTCACTTCGTGCGTAGAACTACCAAAACGGGTGAGATATCTCTTCTGCAGAGGATCAAAGTTCACAACACGTGATGGGCACAGCCATTTGACTGTTTTGTCTTGAATGTGATTATTTGCTTCAGAATAAGGTGATCTCTGAAGTCAAGAAAGAAGTTATATTACGTACTGAACTCTGCTTTGAGGAATGGCGAGACCTCTTCGTATCTTTACACCCGTTTATTTTTTGTATTTTAGGGCAAATATGATATTTGCATAATGGCTAAGAGTTTATTTAACGTTTTGGATTTAAGCTCAGTTAACTTAACGTCACAAAATCAAAAGTTGGCTAGTCGTTCATTGTGATGTCAGATTTTCGGAGCATCCTCAGGGATTCTTCTCATAGCGTCGCCTTGGTACAATTGCCTATTGTGCAGCTCTATTGCGATGTAAATAAAGTATTACAACTAAACAAAGATGCTTAAAAAATTTTATTCGCTGAAGTGTTTAATAATAAATCAAATTAATAATGTTTTATCAATTATAAAAGCATGGATATCAATTAGATACTCGCGATAAAAAAAGTCCCGACTCGGGTGAGAATAATAAATATAAACTATTTCTATCTGACAGGCTTCTTTGATAAAGTTCATAAAAAAATTCTTTCTTCCTGTATTTGTAGCTTTAATATAATATTTTAAGTGAAGTACAATGTCTCAAGTACATTTCGGATACATTATGTTTTAGTAAGAAACTACCTTTAGTGATTTATTTTAATATAAGTCGAGAGTATAAAATCTCATATGACGTATCCCGAGAAAGCGGGTTTGCGCGTCACGTGATCACTTTTGTCGATCATTCCCTCCTCTTCTTTCACCTGCTAAGCTTTACTGCAGAGTGTTCTCTTGTCAGCTCTTCAAAATCTTAATAGTAAGTATGCATAATTTTATCATCCATGTTCAATCCATACTTGTCATTACATTTTAAGGATTTATTAAGCCAAATAAATCATTATTTCATATATTTGTAGTATCATTTCTAACTTAATTCTCCATTTTGAATTAGACCTTACCGGCATCTTACCCTTACTCGTGGTAGAAGAGTGAATTTAGTTGTAAGTTATAATCGAATTAGAATAAATTTCTATAATATTTTTCCTTAACTTTTTATTTTTAGTTAATAAGTTGTTAGATTAATTTTTGATATCAAGATTATATATCTTGTCTGGTAATTGTTCAGCTCTCTTACCGGTGTCGTAGTCCGCCATGTTGGTCGTCTACATTTTCGCCCAGTTAGAATAATAAATGATAAATTTTACTAGATGTCAGTCGGTATTAGGATTCAATTTTGATTGTTTTCAATGAAGTATGTTAAATATGAGTGTTATTAAAGTGTTTTTTTTCGAATTCCAATCTTGTCATTAAACTTACACGTGTTACTTCCGTTTCGAACAAGGGCATAATATGATCTTATTTATTATTTTGTTTCATTTTTAGGTTTTTATTTAATTGACGACTTTTGAGCAATCATGCCTAAGGACAAGACTCATATCAATATTGTGGTTATTGGCCACGTAGATTCTGGTAAAAGTACCACCACAGGTCATCTCATCTACAAATGTGGAGGTATCGACAAGAGAACAATCGAAAAGTTCGAAAAAGAAGCCCAAGAAGTATGTATTTGTTCAGTACTAATTCTATTCTTTATTGGCAGTGTTCATGACAAAAATGTCAAAATATGTCGAATTTTCTTATGAAACTAACTTATCTTATATATATATATCAGTTGGTAATATTTCAGTTGAAAAAATTTTTCCTGATCATTCTCGAATGTTCCATTGGCATTTTTCTGAGTATCAAGTTTAATTAGGGATTATCTACTTCAATGTTGAGAGAAATAATTCTCTTCGTGATTAATATGTACAAAATTAAAATTTCTTTTGTAACTAAGTTTTGTTGCTGATAACTAAATTTTTTTTTGGTTGCTATGTTTACTAGCTTTTCTTGATTGTTTTTTTTCCGCTTAAGTACTGTAATTTTGTCTGTATATTGTAATTATTAACTGGGAGTAGAGGATCTATTTATTTTTGTGTCTAAGCTATGTATCCTATAAGCCATGTATCCTATGAAATGTAAAAGAAATATATTGAGCTGGGACATAAAATGTTAAAATGAAATGTTCAGAAATGAATGGCTTTAGTATTAAGTTACTGGTTGTTATCAAATATTTTATTCTGCTATTTCTTTTGTTAACTTCAAAAAGTATTCATAAAATAGTTTATTTTCTATAATAAAAAAAATTCTAATTGATTTAATGTACGTCATGGACAATTTATCAGGGGGGGGGGAGGTCATGGCTTGGATTATATAGCTCAGTTGCAATAGTACTATTTGAATGTTATTAAATTATTTAGTATTATTAATTACACATGTTAATTTTAGCCTTTAATTTTTTGTTGCCACGTAAAATTCTCTAACCAGTATACCTTATAGTTAGATAAAATAGTAAATTATAAATATTTATTGAACTCTATTGCGTGGAATTATTATTGGTCATACGTAATTTAATAAGAGTGCAAAAGCCTTTTGAATTGTTTAAAGTTCTCATGATTAAGTGAAATAGAAAACAAAGCTTACTTGGAGGTTCTAACTTGATAGCTGTCCTGATGAAACCATGGGAACTATTTCTTAGATTGTTACTAATCCTTATATTTTGGTGGTCAGAAACAAATTCCCAAATATGGGTTACTATTATTTAGTTATAACAATGTCATGCAGTTATCACTAAACTGTAAATTTAAAAAAAAAAAAACTTGTGCTCCGGAAGATGCTGCATATAATTTATTTAGGGTTTCATGTTTTGAAAATATTAGACTAAATTTATTAAGTCACTAATTTTCAGGATTTTTGAGTTAATCTCACAATTACTCCTGATACTAGGCGTGACTCCTTGACAAAGAAAATTTATTTTTTAAAATTTTTATACGTTATATATGTTGATTTAAAAAAGTTTGACAGGCACTTATTAGTTCAATATTATTTTGAATAAAAATGAGTATGTACAGTTCAGCACTAAAAAATTGAAAAATATTTTACTTAATTTCTTTTTTCAGCAATCAATGTCTGTAAATTAGAAAGTGTTGTCTGAACATTTTTATAAATGTGATTCAAAAATTTGTTTTTGTATTTCAGATGGGAAAAGGTTCATTTAAGTATGCTTGGGTATTGGACAAGCTCAAAGCAGAAAGAGAACGTGGTATCACCATTGATATCACTCTGTGGAAATTTGAAACATCTAAGTATTACGTAACTGTCATTGATGCTCCAGGCCACAGAGATTTCATTAAGAACATGATTACTGGCACTTCTCAGGTATTTGACCATTTATATAACAGGCCTTATATATTAATTGCTTTTTAATCAATAGTTCTTAGTTGCTGAATGCTAATTTTTGATGTATCTTCTCTTATTTCAAAGATTAGCAATTTAATAAAGCTTAACAAGCATACAAAGATACTTGTCGAGCTATATTTTAAACAATATTAACTTAAATATTAATGAAATAAAATTTGCTAATCTGATAGGTTATTAAGCTCAAATATTATACTATAAACTGAATATTCAAAAGTGATGAATTGAGCGGGATAGTTCAAAAAACGAACTATTCATAAACATAATTTGCTTTTTTAGATTTTTGATTTAAGGCACTAAAGTTTAATATCTTTTGAGAGTAAAATAAGTGGGACATTAATATTTTAAATTTAATAAAATTGAAAAGTTGTGAAACTAATTTTTTTATTTACTCTTGTTTTATTTCTTTTGTTTTAATCATTTGTGATTTATTTTATCTCAGTCTGATTATTTTGACTATGTAAACGTGATTTAAAACTGCATTTCCATAGTTATAAATCCCTATTAGTGATTTATATGCACATGATTTTAAAATTCATATCTAAATTCATATTCACACCATTTAAAAAACACTTAACAGATAAAATAGTAGAGGTCTTAGTATTTAGGGTGTATCCCGGAACTCCCGTTTCTTTGTATCATTCACCTAGGCCTGTAAACTAGAAGTAGGTTAGATGATTTTTTTTGTGCAAATATTTCACATAATTATGTGTATCTCAAACCAATTGTTTTATAGGCACTTGCAAATAATAAAGTATATATATCTGAGATTTCAAAACTTATGTTAAATCCCATTGATGTGACTTGATTATCAGGGATCTCCTTTGAAGAACTAACCCTTCACAAAAGAATTTTATCTTTTAATCGGACCCTTTAGAATAGGGCTGCATAACCTTTTTGATTGAAGGGCCACTTGCACAGCAGGTAGATTAGCGAAAAAACTTTCAATTTTTCACAATAATTAATTTATCAAATATATATTGATATACATAAATATTGGGAGAGATATAAATTCTAACCTAAAGGAAGCGTACAGAATGAAAGAAGAAAATTTATATTGTTTAAACAAAAGGTATTGTTTAAACAAACAGGTTGTACACCCCTACTTTAGATACTTGTTTATCATTGATTTGTTAATCGAATCCAAGGGGGAAGAAAGATGTAAATGAAATACTGATTTGCTAATCGAATCCAGGGGGGAAGAAAAATGTAAATGAAATACTATTTATCTTCGACAGACGCTTCTTCCTTCATTCGCCCAAAATGAATATTCTGCATTCAGCAGTATAGGCTAAATACCAAATATTTGTATGTCGCATCTCTAATTTAGTAGCAGCAATCGCTGTTTATTTTTAAAAATGTAAATTTTTTAAATTATAATTTTAGAGTTGAGTATAATATTGCAACTATTTACAATTCAAAAACTGCTTGAAAAAGTTTTTTTAATAACAGGACCCTATTTGTACAAATTCTCAATTCAAAAGCGAGGGAGGGACCTTGGTTAAAAGAATGTGACTTGACAAAATTTTACAAAAAAACAAAACAAAATGTGACAAAATTTTACAGAAACAGGACTTTTTACAAAATGTCTGGACATATCCCTTGAATATTATATTTGCCAGATATGAAAGTTATATTTGTTTGCTTCATACTCATACAAATCATTCATTGTAATTCTTAAGATTTGTCCAATGTTGCAGATTTAAGTTTTTTCTTTAATCTCTTACTTTAAAGGTGCAATATGTTTCATTTATAAGAAATTTAATTATAAATACTATTTCAAAAAATGGAACATGTTTGGTATATAGATTTTTCACTCATAGGTTTCATATTATCAATCAAGGTTTCATAGGTTTCATATTATCAATCAATCTCATATATTCTCAAGGTTTTCATATTATCAATCCTGATAATGGTTAATTGATAATCTAAGATATTTTCAGGATATTAGCTGCCTTTTTAATTTGAAGTGTGTTTGCACATGGTATTTTGAATTACTATTTTCAGCTTTTTATTTTTTTCTATGCAGTAATGCTCATTCAAATAGTTTTTTAGTCTAGATATTGATGACTTGGTCATATTCTTTTTGTATATTCAGGGTTCCCGCGTTCTTGAAAAGTACTTGAATTTGATTTTCAAGGGCCCCTAAAAGTACTTGAAAATGATATTAAATCTTTGAAAAATTCAAAATGACCTTGAAAAGTATCAAACCTAGGAAAACAGCCCTATTTCCAGCATTTCTGTGTTTAACTTTTTGACGCACGTAAGTGTGATATGACTTTCCCGTCTTTCAGATGATGACACATACTGTTTGATTTTAAGATTTTATGTCTATTTGGCTGATTTTAGGAATTTTAAATATTGGGAACTGCGCCAAATTCTGACAAAATCTCGATTCTTATTCAGGCAATTTTAATATCGATCTTCGTATTAAACTGATTTAAAAGCCATGTGTTGCGATTCGTTTTCACGTGATTCAAAAATTGTACTTACAATTCCCATTAAAGCAATTTAAAAAGCTAATATCGCGATTTGTGATTTGTACTTAAGCGTTTTTAAACCCCAATATCACTATTAGTTTTTCCGCAAGTTTGAAATCCAATGTCGCAATTCGTATTCACGCATTTTGCAATATCAAACATCGATTTTCGTATTTATACTCTATTTGAAAACTACTCGTTGCGATTCGTGTTCATGTGACCATGTCAAGTGTGTATGATCGATGCTACTGAAAAAAAAATTAATTCAAGTATGAGTGGTTAATTAAAAACAGTCAAAGTGACCAAAATTGTTAGTAAGAATCTATTGGAAGATATTGAGGTGAAAGTTGGCAACTGATTCAATTTAAAATGGCTGACCCGTAATAAATTTAAAATGATAATTAAGCTGCAACATCCAATAATTGATTAATTTTCTTTAATAGAAAAGTGGTCAAAATTTCGAAATTATATTTAAGAACAATTTAAATTTAACTGTCTAAATGCTTCTGCCACTTTAAATATTAAATAAAAATCAATGTAATCTATGTATAAATGTTTTTAATTATCTAATTTATAACACAGTATTATATAGAACATCCCCCTCCTGCCCGAATTTTTGCTTATTCAGAGGTTGTATACCTAGCTTAAAATAGGCCTTGTGCAAAATTCAAATCTGACGTTTTTTATGAATCATGAATTTTATTCTTGACTTGATGCCAATCACCCTTGCTTTTTTTATACTTAGATCACTTTCCGAAATCAAGAGCAATAGAAGTCTTATTTTTCAGTACTGCTATTATCGACTGTCAACTAACTATTATCGTCAAAACATTTTTGTTTAAAATGTAAAATTTTAGTCTAACTTTTACTAAAATTTAAGTCCTGGAGAATTTTATAATAAGTCTTTAAAAGTACTTGAATTTTATTTCTAAAGTAGAGCATGAACCCTGATATTAAATTATAATTTTATCTATTTCAGTTATGTTTAACTTTTCTGATTGTTTTATTGAATTTACAACTTTTAATTTTAGGCTGATTGTGCTGTATTAATTGTTGCTGGAGGCACTGGTGAATTTGAAGCCGGTATCTCAAAGAATGGACAAACCAGAGAACACGCTTTATTAGCTTACACACTTGGTGTAAAACAATTGATTGTTGGAGTAAACAAAATGGACACAACTGAACCACCATTCAGTGAGGTATGTATATTTATCTTTTTATAAGAATCTTGTTAAAATCAAACTACCAAATAACACTCATGGTCTTAAATTTTTTGTTCTTGTAGTCTCGTTTTGAAGAAATCAAAAAAGAAGTATCAGCCTATGTAAAAAAGATTGGTTACAATCCAGCCACAGTTCCATTTGTTCCCATCTCTGGCTGGAATGGAGATAACATGTTAGAGCCAAGTTCAAATATGCCATGGTACAAAGGGTGGTCTATTGAAAGGAAAGGAAACAAATCCGATGGCAAGACTTTATTGCAGGCTTTAGATGCTATGGAGCCACCTTCACGACCATTAGATAAACCTCTCCGTTTGCCTCTGCAAGACGTTTACAAAATTGGAGGTATTTAAATTCAAGTGATTATTGTTGAGACTTTTTACATAGAAGTCCTGTGAAATGTTTCACTCATTGATTTAATTCGATTTCCATAACAAACATTAATCCTTTTAATTCTGACTCATCTCTTGAATTATTATTTTAAACATTATTATTCACATTCATGCTAATTAAAAATAGCATATTGTGACCTGTATAGCGAGATAAAGATCGTAAAGATAAGAGTGAGTTGATCTATTAATTCATATTTCTGTTATAAAAATTAAATATGATAAATATTTGGATTTTTATAAAATCAAATTGTTATCCGTATTCAAAAATAATCTTAATTTTTATGATAAGATTATTGAATTAGTTTGATTTCTAAGCAGAGTATAAATTGATTGAGTATATGCAATAAGCATAGTTAACAAGCTAAAATGACTACTTTAATTCTTGAAAACAGTGTTGGTGTTGAAACAGTTAATTCTTGAAAACAGTTAATTTCGAAGTCTTCGTTAATTTTGCTTGACCTGTAGGAATTTTATGACCATAAAATTAAAATCCTTAAAGCATACCTGACAACTGCATTAGGTGTAAAGTGTATGCATTTCTAGTCATCTCTATGCTTATACACAGTTTTACACATCTTAAAGTATTTTTCTTCTAATGTTACTTTTAGTTAAAAGCCGCAAATGCGTTTCTTGCCTGAAGAACTAGTTTTGCAATTGTGCAACTGGCTCTATGGTACTGAACTAATGTGCAAAACCATGGCAGTGAGAACAACCTTTTGTAAATAAATGTCATGCTGCTTTTGTAGGCAGGGCTTAAACATTTCTTGCCGTGGAGTTCGTATGTAAAACTTAATGTTATGATTATTTCGTTTAAATCGCATGTGTGGCGAGCATTACTACCTTTTTTTTTTACTTAGGATAAAAGTTATGGCTGAGAACAAAAAGATAAGTCGCCAAACTTTTAATGCAAAATATTCAAAGGAACTTCAGTTTTTGAAACCTGATGATAAGTCCGCATTCTGTGAGATTTGCCATTGCTAATTTAACCATTTGTCATGGTGGAAAGTGATATTTTTCGTCATATTATAAATCTACGAAGTACAAGAAATCCACAGAGTCAGTCAACTCTAGCTCAAAATTAGATTGATATCTAAAGAATGATGATATGGATGTGATTAACCCTGAAATATTAACCTCTGGATGATTTCTACAATGAGGAATAAAACTTTGGAAAATTTGTTGGTAGTTAAAACACAATTCAAAGCAGTGTTATAAGCTTGTTGTTTTTCTTGCAAAGCGCTTATACACTGGAAATGCTTTGAATTGTGTTTTACGATTCATATATTAATAGCTTTTATTGGATTTAAAAATTTTTCTGCTTTTATTTGTCAATAAAATTTACTTCTTTTTGCTCTTCAATAATAACTTCCTGGTTAAAGATAGGCTTAAAAAATTTACAATTTAGTGTTGAATTTAACATTCACTAATTGAGTAAATACTTAAGCTAAATATTGTTTGTTCGTTATTTTACACATTGATTATATTTTTTTTACGCGTTGAGATTTTTTTTAAGTTAGCAGCTATGCTTAAAGCATAATATCGTAGTATTGCACTGAGATTTTTTTAAGTTACCAGCTATGCTTAAAGCCTAATATGGTAGTATTGCACTGGGATTGATTTCAACCCTAGCATACTTGTTTAAATTCTTGAATACTTGTTTGAATTTTATTAATTTTCTCTTCAGGTATTGGAACGGTGCCTGTCGGAAGAGTTGAAACTGGTATTTTGAAACCGGGTACAGTTGTTACATTTGCTCCTGCTAACATCACCACTGAAGTTAAGTCTGTTGAAATGCATCACGAGTCTCTCACTGAAGCTGTACCAGGAGACAATGTTGGTTTCAATGTTAAGAACGTTTCCGTCAAGGTAAGTCTTCAATTTTGTGTGATTTGATAAAAGCTTATTTTACTGGCTTGTTTCTTATAAGATTATTTACTTTTAGGAATTGCGTCGTGGTTTCGTTTGTGGTGACAGCAAAGACACTCCTCCTAAGAGCACTGAAAAATTTACTGCTCAAGTTATTGTATTGAACCATCCTGGTCAGATTTGCAATGGCTACACTCCAGTTTTGGATTGCCACACGGCTCACATCGCCTGCAAATTCCTTGAGATCAAAGAGAAATGCGATCGTCGATCTGGCAAAAAATTAGAAGGTAAGTTTCATATTACTTTTACACATATTAAAATGTAGACTTCCGGTAAATACAACCAACCCTCACATAGGGTATAAGATGAAAAAGGTTTGCTATGATATAAGGGGTGGCAGTTTTTTTAAACTAATTCTGCATTTTCTTAGGGAATTGTAATAACCACTATTTCAAATAATGCATCTAGTCTTATTCACCCGATACGAAATTACACATCTAGTCTTACTGATGTGATTGAAAAATCTCCCTTTGGAATTCCCATTCAAATGATTTAAAGTTAATAGAGAACAATATTTTTCATAATTATTGCAAAAAAAGTCTAGCAACACTGGCACACTGATGGAAGAATAAGATTGACTTAATTATCTGCTTGTAATAATTCAAAATATTATTTAAACTTTTGAATTGAAATAGTGGCGTAAGGAAAATATGATCAATTAATTTTAAGCACTGTTTGGGTGAAATACAGTAAAAAATGGCTTAATATTGAAATGTAAGTACAGTGACTTGCAAGTGTTTGTACATATATCACTTTCCGTGGAAGAAAACGTCAATTATTTAAAATTAAATGAATATTCAGGGTATCCGCTCAGCAGGAAAGTCATAGTAAAGTCATCAATTTCGGTATTGAACAAAATTAGTCGAAATATCATGATTTTAACTATTTTTGTTTAAAAAAAATCATGGAAGGTTTAGTTTAGGTTGCCAAATTGGTCTATTTTTTAAAATGGAATCCACCCCATCCAATTTCATTGTGTTCAAAATATTTGAATTTCTATTAAAACCCCATTCAGTCATATTTTATTAAAATATGAAATGTTTTATCAAAAATTATGGTGTCCCTAAGTTTGAATTCCTAATGTTGTATTCAAAGAAAAAATTTCTACGTTTACAAACATAGTGTGCACATTCTTATTGATATTAAATCATAATTTTTTTATAAATAAATAATTGATCTATTTATATTTATTCTTAAAATTAATGGAATATTATGTAAATAAAAATTACTTTCTGGCAATTTTTTTTAAATAAAATATTATAAATCTAAGAATTGTTTACATTAACTTAATGCATAACAAATTAAAAGTGATACATTAATTACTATGTTGTGTTATTTAAAATATGTCAATTAAAATTATTCTGAAATGAATATTTGTGTTCAGCAGTAAAGGCTAAATACCAAATAATTAGTTTAGTAGCAGCAATTGTTGAGCGGAATCTTATATCTATTTATAATTTAAAAACTTCTTGAAAAGGTTTTAAGTAATTTTTGCGATAACAGGATCCTATTTGCTAAAAATTCACTGAAGCAGGACCATGGTTGAAAGAATGTGACCTTAACACTTATTTTATCTTAACAAATTATGATTAGTTTTTTCTCACCATTTTACTAAAACAGGACCTTTCACAATGTCTGGACAGACCCTTGATAACATTTACACCTTTCTTGTGCCAGTCTTACACTTTGTGAGACAAAATGCCCGCACGCTGACTTAAAAATTAACCTTCTTACCTGGAATTCTGGTAAAGTCAGGGAAATAAAGACCTGATTCAGTGACCTCTCTGCTGTTTTAACAAACTATTTCCATATCTGTAGCAGAAGTCACTGGTTGAGTTTCTAGGTATTTTCCTAAAAGTAACTCAATTTACTCCTTGCTAAGGATTGAAATAAAGACCTGATTCAGTGACCTCTCTGCTGTTTTAACAAACTATTTCCATATCTGTAGCAGAAGTCACTGGTTGAGTTTCTAGGTATTTTCCTAAAAGTAACTCAATTTACTCCTTGCTAAGGATTGCTTTTATTGTTGACATTAAAAGCTGCTTGATAAACATATCTATCTATTGTGCTGCTCATGAGATTTGAAATGACCAGCCCACAAGAAGGTATATCAATGTCTTCATGTCCCCTCCTTGTTTTCTTGTTAGTTGTAAATCACCCTGGCAAGTTTTGCAAAATATTTCAAGCCCTGTTGCAGAATTTTTTCGAGATGTCTGCGATTAAACTCTAGCACTTAAATCTTTCTGCAATGTACTTTACCACTGAGGCTTTTTCTTCAATTTCAAAATGGCTGTAAAAAATAGTTAAAATTTTCAGTATTTTACTTCTAAAAGTTATTATTTTTGTGTTTATTTAATAAGATTATCTAGAGAGTGATAGTAATCAAGGAAGCTACATTTCATGCCTACTTTTCTAGTGCTTCGAAAAGTATTCCACTTAACACTTAGGTCAATATAATTTTATTTGTAAGCTTAAAGTACGGAATTTCATTACTATTCGTGTCTTCATTTGTAATGGGTTTCTGAAAAGGCAGCCAAGAAACAAATTTTTCATTTGCATATTCTCCTGCGCCAAAAAGACAGCGATTTATGGTATGTCTGGAGTGATATATTTCACAAGTTGTGCATGCTTTCTTTTCTTCTGCCCAGAGATTATGTTATATTTTTAATAAAATATAATAATCACTATTTGGGTATAAAAATATTTGCAGTGTGTAGATTAGTGTGATTAGTTTACACTATCATCAAGGATGCAAATAACATAATATTTTACATTTCGCTACAAAGTAGCTAATGACTTTTATTAATATTTTGTAATCTTTTTTTTGCGAAAATACAGCGATGGAAAATAAATTAAATATCAGGTTCAGTAGGGTTTTGTCATGCAATTTTAAGGTATGTCTGTGGAGTGATATATTTCACACATATGCTTTCTTACAAGTTGTCGTGCTTCCCAGAGATTATGTTATATTTTCAATAAAATATAATAATCACTATTTGGGTATAAAAATATTTGCAGTGTGTAGATTAGTGTGATCAGTTTATACTATTATCAAGGATGCAAATAACATAATATTTTACATTTCACTACTAAGTGTAGCTAGTGACTTTTTTTTAATATTTTGTAATTTTTTTGCAGATAACCCCAAATTCATCAAGTCTGGTGATGCTGCAATTGTTGAATTGGTACCAAGCAAGCCCATGTGTGTTGAGACCTTCACTGATTTCCCACCTTTGGGACGTTTCGCTGTCCGTGATATGAGGCAAACTGTCGCTGTAGGTGTAATCAAGTCAGTTACTCCTAAGGATCTCTCTGGTGGTAAGGTCACAAAGGCTGCTGAGAAAGCTCAAAAGAAGAAATAACTATCCGTGGGCAGCAAGACAGACCTGCCACGGTATGAACTTGCAAGCTCTTACAATGACTTTTGTTCTATTTCCAATGATTTTGTTAAGATTAAGTATAATCTTAAGTTACCTTTTCAGTTTAAACTCAATGGAAGCATTATTTTGTCGCGAGTCATACTATTGTTTCTTAGCCCTTGGTTGCTTTGTCATATGTGTCATCGTAAAGAGTTTCGCAGGAAAAAGCTGTAATACGATTAATATCTTTAATGTATTGCTGTTGCTTCAATAATAAATAAATGTTTAAAAACCAATTAATTTTGTCTTTTATTTATGCCCTATTTTTGTCTTAAATGTATTGCTTCAAGAATGTTTTTGAAATGCGTAGATTCGGAGCATTCAATTTTGACCAATCGAGGTTTACCATAATAGAATTGTGTTCAATGGGTCGGGTCAAATTTTTGGGTTCTTGTAGTACTTTTGTTTCACTGGTTTGGAATTCAAGGAGATGGTCATGGACTTTCATTTTTTCATTGTATCATGATAATCTAGTTGTAAATTCAATAAAAAATAGTCTGTTTGAAATTTGAAAAAAAATTGTACATGGTTTCATTTGCAAAGTTAGGATCTTATAATAATTGGACAATATGCCAATGTTAAGGAAAATGGTTCAGTTCTATCGCAAAGTTATAATTCTTACAGATCTAGTTATGATGTATTTAATTATCTTAAGCAGGGTTGGCAAGTTTTTGACGCATGACTGTACAAACCGTCATGTACCCATAGTTTTGGTAGCAGTGAAAGTGCTCATCCAGTTCCGCATCCATTGAAAGAATCTTCTCGAATTCCATTCTAACTCAGAAATCGACTGGGCAATGAAAAATGCACAAAATTAGTCGCTTGCTATCGTATGCTTCGGCACAGCAAAGCATTTTGATTCTCCGATGAATAAAAAAAATGACTGCTTTATTCACAGATATAAACTACATGGCTTTCAATAATAAATTAAGTTGTACAATGCGTTTTGAGGAAGGAGAAAAGAAATAATTTCGATCTAATGAGCCCAGAAATTACAATTTGCAAAATTTCCTAATATTAATAATATAATTAAAAATTTCCTAATAATAAAGAGCCACTAAAAAATTTTGATTTTTATAATCGCTTTTATATACATTTGTTTTTTGATTTAAAGTAAACAGCTTTAAGTACTGATTAATATTTATTCCTAAAAAAATATATATAATACAATGGGAGTATTTGACTTTGCATGCCATGCCTTTTGAAAGTTCAAATCTGGCTAATAACTTGTTTTAAATTTCAAGCACGACCATCAATTTTTTAGTTAGTTGACTTTCAACTTATACTTTTTTTTATTATATTCATGCAAGAGAACGCTTGCTCGCACGAATATGTCGACCCGAAGATCATCAGCACTCTGCCAACTTCTTCACCTCACTGTAGTATTCTGGAAGACTATTCTGCGTATTTTTGTTGAGAGGATTTGCTATGAAAGCGAGAATACTTTCAGGGTGGCCACCCACCTGGAATTATCAGGGAATTTTTTTTATACTGGAAAAATCGGGGAAATATGGATAAAAACCTGGACATTTTAAAGAAAAGCTGGAAATTTTTTCTTATGTTTTTTTCTATTTCACTAATTTAAATTATTTGCTAATTTTCTTAATTTAAATTGTTTCATCCATTATACCCACATTTTTTAGACGGAAATGTATCTCCAAACAGTTAAAATATCATCAACTTTGCTTTCATCAAAATTTGCTCCATTATAACCCTGTTAAACTAGAATACAACATGAAATTCTCCCATGGTTGCTAAGCAAATGTCTTTGATCTCTATGCAGACTATGGGACTGTGCAATTTAGGAAAGGCAAAGATTATGGTGGATGTGGAAGACGGGGTTAGGATTCGGTTTTTAAATTCTGTCCGTGATCACACAATGATTCAAGTTTGTTCGCAATTGAGAGTGGTAATTTTTTTCTATTTTGACAAAATGTTTTTTTATTTTTAACTTTATTAAATTCTCTAAAAATTAGTTGGTTATAATTTAATAATAATAGATTTTATAATGCAATCTTTTTCTGAAAGCTTTTGAACTCCCATTCAATGAAATCTGTAAATTATTTTTTCTCAGCAAAACAACCAATCACGCATTTCATTTTAACCTTTTATAGTGTATTTTTATTTTGAAAAAAGTTTTTTTTTAGAACTAACTATATATTAATATCAAATTTTACGGTTTTGTTGGTAAATATTAGTTTTTTGATTCAAAATTTGAATTGCTTAGTTATCACAATATCGAAATTTTGTAAATGTTGCTTGCATTCCAGAGATGATATTTCAAAACTATTCATCTTTTTACCTAAAAAAGCTGACAATGACTAAGGAATATATAGGAAACATATTAAATGATGTATATACATAAAATAAATTTTTTTATTATTCATATGTGTTTAGTCAGGAGAAGGAAAACGAAACTTAGTGTTTTAGTTCTGCACTGTACAAGATTCCAGTTGTTCAAACAAAAACAATTAACTATGCTAAACTAAAAAACTGTGTGTTTAGATTGGAATTCTTTAAATGTTTTAATTTCAAATAAGAAAAGAAATCAAAAAAGCATAAATTTAAAGAAATTTTATCTATTTTTTTTCTTCTATAGAGTATCGAACTGAAAATTAGACAATTTTACAATTCTGACATTTATTTTTTTATACTGAATCTCTTAAAATAAAAATGTTATTTGATCAGTGAATTTTATAAAAAGCACTGGTAAGATGAAATACAGTATACAGTACAGCTTTATATTGAAATGTAATTACAGTTATTCACAAAAGTGTTGATACACTTATGACTTTCAATGAAATAAGACTATCCATTAATTGAAATGAATGTTTCAGAATATATATTTAATGGTAAAAAATGTGTTCTAATCTTAACAAAACTGAAATATTTTAATGACAATATGAAATATTTTGAAAACAAAGGAAAAGTTTATTTTTAAGGAATCAATCATCAAAAAGTGACAAAAACTTTATCCCACAAAAGTCATCATACACTTTTAAAGAAAACACTCAGTCTATTAGTAAATCTAATTTTTCGTTAAATTAACATTTAGTGGAGTTTCCTTTAGCATCTACAATAGCTTTTAAAGGTTGAAAATACGTGTAACTAGTTTTTTTTTTTTTTTTTTGTCAGGTGAAATTCGTGCAGAATATTTTTTTAAAATTTTTACAGAAACTTTTACAACACTCAATTACAAATTTATGAATTTTTCCACAAAATTTATAATTTTAATCTCTGATATAAAGTCCTTCTTTTAAGCATTTTATCACATATTGCACAGTTCAATTGAATACAGTAAACTAATTTAACATATTCATTACTGATTTACCTCTTATGAAGACAAATAATCAAATTTGGTCTATTCTATTACGACCACAGGTCATTTTTAAATGATAAAATAAAATATTACGGAGTTAGCAAGCAAAAATTAAAATATAATTTTGCTATTATAGGTTTGATACTAAATTGCTAATAAAGAAAAGAAAAAATTAAATGAAAAATAATTAAATAAAAAAAGCAATTGACGATAATTTTAATTCTGAGATCCAAAACATTTAAATGTACGATGACTTTCGTGGGGTAACATTTTTGTTACTATTTGATAAAAAAATTAACTTTTGCTTTGTTTTTAAAATATTCCGTGCAGTTTTGCTAAGAATAGATTATACATCTTATTATCATATACCCATTGCGAAATATTAATTTTAATTATTGAATTTTTATTTCCTATTTCAATATAAGTTATAAGTTAGTGTGCACTTTTGGGAGCCACTGTAATTATTAAAAATTATTGATATATAGTCACCTGAAACGGTTTTCTTTTCCTTAATGAAAATATAGTAAACAATACTTATCCAAGGTTTTATTGGTTATTCTAATTTTGTCATTTTGTAGGTACACTTTGAGCAAATACTACTTAAAGTAACACATTAAATTCAATAAAAACAATTTAAAATTATTCAATAAAAACAATATATTCTGCAAGCTAAACATATTATTTTCTCCACTTCTTAATTTTTTAAAAATTAATATTGTACCAGAACATTGAAAAATAATAATAAAATATCTTGTAAAAAAAGATTGTTTTTTCAAGATATGTTTAAAAAAATAACTTTTTGAATAAGATATTTTATAATACAGACACTTTTCTTGTACACATCCTACACTTTATATGAAAAAAGGAAAAAAACACAAACCTGGAAATTTTAAGATTTTTACCTGGAAAAATCAGGGAAATTTGAAATCTGTTTTGAGTGGCCACCCTGATTTGTTTGTTTTGAATTGCTTAAATCTCTCAGCGAATACATTCTTTATATTTTTTAAAGCTATGCTGAAGTAATTCATGTCAATAGTTGCATTCATCTCATCAAGATATTGCTTCAGATTTTTAAAATGAAGTTACTACAACAAAATTATGTAATTTGTTTACGAAATAAACTACTTCAAGCAAGGCGTAGGCTGGGTTGTCCTTTGCAGTTTCAGGTTTAGTTCATTTAGTTTCATTGTGGCATTTACCATGAAGTTGAATTATTGCAGACATTTGTCTTCCAATTCGGATGTTCAATGCTTTTTTCATTGAGGAATGTTTTATTTCACTCAAGCACATTCAGGGTGGCCACCCACCTGGAATTATCAGGGAATTTTTTTATACTGGAAAAACCTGGAAAAGTCAGGGAAATTAAGATAAAAACCTGGAAAAATCAGGGAATTTTAAAGAAAAGTTGGAATTTTTTTTATAGATTTCCTTAATTTAAATTATTTCATGATGCGTTATACTGACTTTTTTTAAACGGAAATTTATTGCCAAACAATTGAAATATCAACTTAGCAATATTTTGCATGCATCAAAATTTACACCATTAATCCCTGTTAGACTAAAATGCCACATAAAACTCATGATTGCTAAATGAATGGAGAAACCTTTTTGGAGACAGTTTAGGAAAGGCAAAGATTGTGGTGGAGGTTGAAAACGGAGTTAAGATATTTGCTTCTGTTTATAAAAGTAGCATTTGTTTCACTTCTAAACCGTGGGTTGAATCCATTTATCGTTTGTTCCGATGCTTTTAAGTTTTTTTCTTTCCTCTGACTAAATGGTTAAGAATGTTTTAGTATTTTTAATTTCATAAAATTTACCACAAATTGGCTGGTCATAAGTTAATAGATTTTATGTTATACTCTTTTTCTAAAAGCTTTTGTACACCCATCCAAATCTGTGAATTATTTTTTCTCAGCAAAGCCAATCAAGTCACGTATTTTCTTACAATCACTAACAGCGATGTTTGTCAACAAATCGTAAAATTTTTAATGCAAATTTTCTCGATTTTATTTTAAACTTTTATAACATATTTTAATTTAAAAAAAAAAAGGTTCTTTTAAGGATCAACCATATGTTAACATGGCTATAATAACATTTTATAGGTAAATATTAGATTTTTTATTCAAAATTAAGACTTTTGATTTAAAATTTGATTCACAATGTAATATTCAAAATTTGACATTGTTTAGTAATAACAATGTCTAAAGTTTGTTAATGTTATTCTTTTTCCAGAGATGATATTTCCTAAACTGTTTCTCCTTTTACCTTAAGAAGCTGGTAAAAATTAGGAAATGTATGGGAAACATGCTAAATGTTGTATAAACAGAGAATATAATTTTTTTTATTCATATATGATTATTAGGAAGAAGGAGAATGAAACTGTTTTTTTTTTGTTCTGCACTGTGAGGGTTTCTAGTTGTAAAAGCAAACAAAAAAATTTACTATTCTAAGCTAAAAAATCATTTAGTTAGATAGGAATTCTTTAAATATTTTAATTTCAAATTAGAAAATAATAAAATATAAAGAATTTATCTAGTTTTTTTCTATCAGATGTGTAATAAGATATTTGACAATTTTGCCTTTGTGACATAAATTTTTTAATACTGCTGATCGTTCTTGAAAACAACATTATTTAAACATTTGACTTTAGATATTGGTTTAAAGAAAATGTGATCAGTGAACTTTACAAAGAGTACTGTTTGGATTAAATACAATATAAAATGTAAATAAATATAAAAGTTATTCATGCATAATCGCCTGAAATGATTGTTTTTTATTAATTATTTTTTTGTTTAATGAAAATTAGGGATGCAACAAATATTCGATTACTATTCGGCATTTGGCCTGCTTGCCGAATATTCGGCCAAGTATTTTTTTGACATAGTTTTGATGGATTAAATAGAGTTATCTAAAATAGTAATTTTATTATGCATTATCAGATATAGTCTTTACACATCTTTGTTAAGTTTTAATATTCATGTGCTTGCAAAATTATGTTGTGGAAGATAAATGGAAAAGCAAAATTTCTGTTTTAAGAATCTAGATTTTCTTTTTTGTTTTTCTGTTTTGATTATATCACGGCATTTTAACTGATCATTTTATGATAGATTTTATTCTTTTATTTTTACTTTTTTCTAGTATGGTAAAACAGATAGCTGGTAAAAAAATAATGCTATGATTTTCAACCTTAACGTTATATTTTAAGAAATTAGAATGCTTTTTTTTGTCTCTTTTTTGCCTTTTTTTTATTAACTTTTTATCAAAGTTTTTATTATGGTACAGCATTTTTTAAAAAGTGTTTCTGAGGAACATTATTTTTGATACCTGTTTATATTTACATACTTGAAAAAGCGTTAAATTTTCTTTTAAAAATTGAGAACAATTTTTGTTTTCGTTTCCATTTAGCTTTTCCTTTTTTAAAAAACTTCGGTTTTTATCAAGAGTTTTATTATGGTGGAGCAATTAAGAGAGTTTCTATTAGACTTAGTTCTTTTTTCTATCTTTTTTCAAAAATAAAAAAAAATACAGTATAATTGGA
Source organism: Parasteatoda tepidariorum (assembly GCF_982258835.1). Classification (NCBI taxonomy): domain Eukaryota; kingdom Metazoa; phylum Arthropoda; class Arachnida; order Araneae; family Theridiidae; genus Parasteatoda; species Parasteatoda tepidariorum. The sequence goes on from NC_141759.1 coordinate 43,683,352, forward strand.
AAATAGATGTTCAGTTTAAAATATGGTAGTCCATTAGTTTAGTTTAATTATGATAGAATTTTATTTTTTATGTTTCGCTTTTGTGTATAATTTTTTGTGGGCATTTTTAAAAGTTTTTCTGATCGACTTTTTTTTTTTTAAATTTTTATGTTTACTTTTTTTTTTTCTTTCTTGGAAAATACCATTTTCAGCATTAAAATTCTGTCTTAAAAATTAAGAGAATATATTTTCTTTTTTATTCAACTTTACAACTTCAGTTTTTTTTTGTAGCTATTGGTTTAGTTTTTATTTATCTTAAATATTTCTAATAGATAACTTTTATAATTTTTTCTCCTTACCCGACTCTAATAATATAGCTAAGTTTTGATTAATTTTTAAAAATGACTGAACTTATTTATATATAAAAAAATAATATATATTAATGATTTTTTTAAAAAAGAAAAATGCTACTATTCGGCCACCAAATATTTGGCATTCAGACGATTTGTTTTGCCGACTATTCGATATTCAGCAACTCTGCCAAATCACTATTCATTACATCCCTAATGGAAATATATTAAACAATACTAATCAAAGTTTTTTTTTAGTCTTTCTGTATTTGCCATTCGGTGCACTTTGTGCAAAAATTGCATTCACATTAAACTTTTTTTATTCAATCAAAACAATATATTTTACATGCTAAACATATTTTCTCCACATCCAACTTAATTTCACCACATTCAACTTGTACCAAAACGTTAAAAATTCAAAAAAAAAAAAAAAAAAAAAAAAAAGTAAAAAACAAAATTTTGCTAACCTAAAATAAATGTACTTTAATTATTTTTTTAATATGACATATTAAACAAATATCATTTTAAATAAAATACTTTAAAATTTTTGTACTTTTGTTGTATTCATCTTATACTTTATGAAAAAAAAACGCGTTAACCGGGAAATTTTAAGATTTTTACCTGGAAAAATCAGGGAAATTTAAAACCTGATTTGAGTGGCCACCCTGAATTGCTATAAGTTACCTCTGGAAAGCCATCGCACTTTATTGTGCAGAAGTAGGTCAGAAAACTGGCGATGGTAGAGTGGTTTCGCTGTTAATAATCCTAATTACCTCAACCATTTCGGTCAGAAATATTTAGCCACAAAGCACTTCTTGATGAATTATGCAGTGAAACATTGGAATTTCGTGGTTTATTTTTTCTGCAAAATTGACGTTACCCCTCTATGTATTCCTGTCGTCCTGCCATGGGTGAGATAGAAATGGAATGTATTTGTCAACTGGAGAGCCGCCAGTTTACATCAAAAGAGCCACATACGGCTCGCGAGCCACAGGTTGCCGACCCCTGCTCTAGAGGATAACTTCAAATATGTTAATTAATTAGTGCAGACGATATTTTAGGTTTCGAAGTCAGACACAAAAACGTATTGTCTCTGAATAAACATACCTTTTTTTCGATGGATTCGGATTTCGGACTCCAAAAATATTGGGAGTAACCGCAGTCAGGGAAATATTGCTTCCATAGTGTGGTCAGGAGAGTGATCCAAAGTTAGGACCCCTTATTGTTAATTTTACTTTTGGCGTATTTCGCCATAACTCGAGAATTTTTTAATCAAATCGAAAAAATTTGCACACAATTATAAAATTTGTTAGTCCAAACATAACTCCGTGCAAGAAATAAATTTTAGTAAATATTTATTATTTTATATTAAGATTGAGTCCTAGAACTTTAAGATCCGAACACTGGATCAAAAGATATTCAGGGTGGTCCATTTATTTTTTGTGCACTGAACATTTAATTTGTTACTTTATCCAAACTGAGATAAAATGACAATGCATTTCATTACTTCTCTTACTCATATTAATAAATAAATTACATTTGATACGAAAGAACTTCATTCAGTGAATATATTTTTTTTATATATTTCCAACAATCCCTCATTTAATCCTTTAAAAAGCCATTTCTTTCCAATAATGTCATATTAAAATTGAGATCGCATTTTTTATAAAAAGAAATTCATTTAGCTTATTATCTAAAATTAATTTTAATTTTTTAAACCGTGCTTTTTATTTTATTTATATTATTTTTTTTTTGTGTGTAAAAGGTGGGCTAGATTTCAAAATTTTACCCACTGTAAGGAATTGGCCATAAACTTGAACATCTATGCCTACAAATGATGGAATTCATGAATTCTGTGTTTATTACAAATAAACTCGACGCACAAATACATAAACTTTACTATACAAATAAATTTGAAGAGCAATGATATCATGAACGAACGCATAACGCACAAGCGGTAATCGCTCTCCAATGTTGTCTTTGCTTTTTGACGCAACACAAAACATTCACTGATATCCACATTTATGTAAACTAAAAGCCTTTAATTTTTTTTTCTCCAGTCTATTATACCTGCTGTAATCCAACCATCTTAAATTTGGGCCGACTTCTCTTCAGTACAAGTTGAAAACATGTGAGTTCCTAAGAAAATTATTGTAAAGTTACTTGAAGGGGAAAAAAGAGCCAAAATAAATAAAATAAAATTTATAAAATTTTAATAATAAATAAATTTAAAAATAAACAAAATTTTTGAAAAATAAATAATTAGTTAAAAATAAGTAAATTTGAAATGTAATAATTATTTACTTTGCATTAAATAGTTCCAATCTGTAATTACTTTCATTTGATTTTTATATATTTTGGTTGAACATTTATTTTCATGTTACTTATTCAAAAAAAAAAAAAAAAAAAAAAAAAAGCAATTTAATAGGAAAAAAATAATGAAACAGAATCTAAAAATATTACTTTAGGGAAAATACGAATAATTTTTGAGTTCATTATAGCATAAATTTATTCATAACCATCATCTGCTATTTTATCTTCTTAATGATAGAAAACAGTGTTGAAATGTTACTGCACATTTTTTTTTTTTTTACTGTGGAAGTCGATGATAAAAAAAAGAACTATCTAGTTTCGAAAAGTAAGAGAATTTGAAGTTTTCATTTTGTTAAAAAGAAGGATTCATTAAATTCTTATAATTTGTATTAACAACTTAGTTCTTTTTTATAAAATTTTTGAAAAATAAATAATTAGTTAAAAATAAGAAAATCTGAATTATAAAATTTTTTTACTTTGCATTCAAAGACTTACTTTTTCAACATTTGTTATTGGAAACAGGCTATACCAGGGCATACATTAATCACACGCTCCTAGAATGCAGTTGTCCCCTTGTCTGTGGCCCTGAAAATAGCAAATCGCTAATTTCGAACTCCGTAAGTGTTTACGTACTGTTTGAATAATGCCTTATTTTTTTCCCCGAGAATATTCCATTAAAAACAGAAAGTATATGCAAAAATTTAAGAATTAGTTTTCATATAAACCAATAGATGGCAACACGAACAGCAGACATTTTAAACAGAATAGAAAAAAAATATATAAGTAGAGCTATACTTCATTAAAAGATGGCAGCAGCAACTTTTTCCTTATCGTTTAAGAAATGAGGGCGTGAAAATTTTTAAAAACTTCGCATTTTATTCGTGCGCAGCTCAACAAGTAATGTTTAATTTTTCCTACATGAACTATGGCACAGTTCATCGAATTTGACTCCAGTAAGCAGCCAAGATGTAAAGTAATTATGATTCTATTCGCAATTATTCGTATAAAATTCATATGTGATTTGAATTCATTTTTTTTGTTCCTCTTAATTTTTGCATAACTTTTTAATATTCTTAAAGTAATTATGACAAAACTTAAAATTAGAGAAAACTCGTAAAGAATTTAAAGTTGCTTCTAATTTAAAAGGAAAAAGGAGTATAAAAATATATTTTGAGTAATATCTTTACAATAATAATAAGAATTATTATGAAGATTAATTTTTAAACTGAAAGAAATACTTCATAGTTTGAATTTTTTATTCAAATGAATTAGATATATTATTTCATCATTTATTAAACGAAATATATTTAGTAAACTCTTCTTTATTATCAAGGTTATTAGGATAATTTAAATAATGGATAAGTCTAAAATGAGAATTTAATTATTAGAACTAGGAAAGAAAAAAAATTTGTTTATATAGTTCACCAGCGAGTTTAGTAATTTTAAGACTCACTTTTGTAAGTTTCATAATTTTGTCAGCCAAGTAAAGTTTACTAAAATTGATCTTAAGGATTGTTTAGGAGTTTTTCTGTCTGTTTTGAGTATTTTATTGTTACTCGTAAAAAAGATAGGTTTTTCTTAGGAATGGTCAAAAAACTATTCAATGATGCAAAAATTTCTCCCTTCTCATCCTTAGGGAATGAAATACGTCGTGCGGTGGCAAAGGGAGGCAGGTAATCTCCAATAACTATCCTCCAATCTTTCCGTTTTTAACAAGAAAATTTATTTTGTTGCTTATTAAGAAAATAAATTTTTTAGATATTTTATTCATGACTTAAGCAAATAAATTTTATGATTGGGGTGAAGGAGATGAAAATTTCTATAATTCGAGAATTTTTTCAAAAAAAAGAAAAGAAATTAAAACGTGAACATTTTGATAATTATATAGGAGGTATCATAAAATACATTAACCAGTTAAGTGAGTTTGACGTGTATATACGTCGGTCCAAATCTTTATTGCGGTAAGTTAGATGAGTATACTTGTCGGTCCAAATCTCTTTTGCTGTGCGTATGCCGTGTACACACGCCGTGTGAAATAAAAAATTGCCATTGACTATTAAACTCGAAATTCCAATAAAATACAGCGATAATATTATTTGTACATACTGATAATATTAAATGGTATGTTCGTTTCATATTACCAATAGAATTACTAATTATTTTACATCGCGGAGTGGTGCGGCTTGACACCAACTATTCTTAATTGTCAACTATCTATCACTTTATCTTGGGTAAAAAATAGTCCTACATATACTCTATCGTACAATAATGGAAGAGGCACTTTGAGTTTTTTATTTTTTTATTTATAAAAAACTTCTTAAGAAATACTTAAAATTATTATTTTATTTCTTTAGAGATTAGCTCATGCAATTTTTCATACTTAACAATAAGATTTAAAGCTTTCAGAGGTTTAGGAGACCGACTATAAATTTTGAAAGAAAACAAGTATTTTTGTACACCCTATGCGAACCCTAAGCTTGTAACTTGTATCGATACTTTAGTTGTTAATTGAAATAACTGCATAAAATTTCATAAACCTAGAGTAAATATTTATGGAAATATGGACTTTTTATGTAAAAAAAAAACGAATCTTTTGTCTTACGTTTTTTTGCTGTAAGTTTATAAATATTCAATGGAATCAAAAAATATTTTGGAGCAATTTAAAATCAATTACAAAATTATTTATTTAAAATTTAAAAAAAAAAAATATTTGTTAGAAACTGAGCAAGATTTAAGTATTTAAGGTAGTTCCTTTAAACTGCCCATGCGCAGTATAATCGCAGTATAATCGTGTATGGTATCTTTTATAATGCGCATGCGCAGTATAAAAGAATGGTTTAGCAAATAAATAAATAAATGCATCATAGCAATTTTATTGCAGCATTTAATGTGTTTCAAAAAAATGTGCATCAGAATATTGGTTTAGGCAGAGCTGCCAAGTTTTACACGTCTTGCGTAAAATTTTATTTTTATATTAAAAGTGGTAGTAAAATACATTTGTGTCTTGAATTTGCATTGTGTATTTGTATCTGCATTTGCATCTTGAATCCTATTTGTATCTTGAATTTATGAATTTAAAATTACTTTAAGCACCACTGCATATAAATAAAAATAAATAAATAAAAAAAAAACAGATTTTAGTGTAAGATAATAAACGATGGTTTGGTTAAACACCTACATAACAAAAATATCTTTCTGTCTGGAATTATTATTCAATTTTTACTGAGGAAAATCTTCCTCGGGAATGTTGAAAGTTGTCATGTATCTTAAGGTAACCTCTTTTGTTTATTTACACAGGTGGAATTGCACGCCCATTTAGAAGGCTCTGTTCGTTGTGAAACAATATGGGAAATTGCTGAGTAAGTGGAATGCTACGTTCTATAGTATAAAGAACTCACTATTTGTGTTATTTTGTATTAAACTTGCTACTAAACTAAAGAAAGTAATTTTTTTTTACTGAGTTAATGAAGCAGTTCTTAAACTTCAGATTGGCGCGACCCATTTTAGGTATCAGCCTGACATCCCTCCCTGACTCCCAACACATGACTGAGTGATTTTAAGGTTCTTCAATAATCCTAAGACTGCCTCTGCTACACATGCATACTTTTTGTTGTTTTCCTTTAAAAACATCTATTTAAAAATATTACAAAATACTAATTTCAAATAATTAAATAATGTACTAAACTGAATTAATTAAAAATTTTTATGAGAGGGAAGATGCCGCATTTTATTTACTAGTGCTGGTTTTTATATCAAGTGCAATATTTTAAATCTGATGTTTCTTTACTTATCTGGCTGTTCTTCTTCTATATCTTGCTGTTTCTGACCCGTAAATCTGCTGTTTCTGTTGATGGTTTCTGTACTTACATTCATGATAAAGAAGAGTTGAAAATATTCTTTCATATGACTGAGTAGTTTGGACAGGCATCAGAACTTTTGTGGACAACTGGAAAAATCTTCCTGTAAGTGGTCCCAAAAGTTTGGGAGAGGCTTTATATCTTGTAAACTGATTTAAAAGCTCCAGTTGTTGAAATTTTTATCAGATGTTGTTGTTCTACTGATCTGAGACCATCCTGTCCACACACATATTATGCAAATGGGTCTTTAATCCTGTTGTTTTTCTACTGATCTGAGACCATCCTGTTCACGCACATATCATGCAAATGGATCTTTAATCCTGTTGTTCTTCTACTGATCTGAGACCATCCTGTCCATACACATATCATGCAAATGAATCTTTAATCCTGCTGTTCTTCTACTGATCTGAGACCACACACATATTATGCAAATGGATCTTTAATCCTGTTGTTTTTCTACTGATCTGAGACTATCCTGTCTACGCACATATCATCCAAATGGATCTTTAATCCTGTTGTTTTTCTACTGATCTGAGACCATCCTGTCCACGCACATATCATGCAAATGGATCTTTAATCCTGTTGTTCTTCTACTGATCTGAGACCATCCTGTCCACGCACATATCATGCAAATGGATCTTTAATCCTGTTGTTTTTCATTCGGAGACACACTTTTAGAACTTTCATTCTAAAACTATGGTAAAATAACTGGCAGCAGTCTGCCAATCAACAGTGAAGTTTACGATAAAGGGCATTTTTTACCTTTGCGGTTTTGAAACTGTTTATAACTGGGAGAGTTAAGAAATCATGAAAATAAAACTATACGGTTTTTTTAATCATTTTCAACTTGCATGGTTTCAAGATGGTAACAAAGAAATTTAACTGGGCATTGCAGATACCTTAGCAGCTTTATGGTGCTGCTATCTATGCGAAAATGAGAGTATCATATTCTAACAGCCCAGTGTCACAAATCGGGGAGTGCAACCAACACTTACTGGAGGGCCCCCGGGGATTCGCGGATTTTAAGAACCGCAGATTTAGAGTAATACAAGGTCGTTTGTATTCCAGCTAAAAGATAAAAACTGGCACTGAGACCAATTCATGTCACCTTTGTTTTCGGGAGAAGTATAATATCGTTTATTGCCAAGACTTATTAGCATTTATAAAATATATACAGTACTGTTTCTTAGTTAGGAAAAAGTGATGGATAGTTTACAATTAAAAACAGTAAAAGATTTTACTTGACCTTCTAAGAAATCTAGATGTGAAATAGTTTTATTATCAGTTTTTTTCCTTTTCTCCTAAAACAACCCTGGTATAAACGATATGCAACAATGATATATTTTATGCAACATAATAAATTTTATACGTTCCTCACATTTTTATTATATATAAAAATAATGAAAAGTTAGTATAAACGGTGAAACCAACAGCCTTGAAAGAGCTTAACTACCACTCATTTGTTGTTTCTAGAGAGTAGGAACCTTGTGAACGTTTACGTTTATTATCAAGAAATTGGGTGCCTGGGCCGCGCAGCGGCCCCTAACCCATACATCATGAATTTGTACAGTGTGTAAAAAACATTTTGAGTTTACAACAGGAACCTTGTGAAGTGGACAGGAAAAGATTTTTCTGCACAATATAATAATATTTAAAGTGGTAGCAAACTTTATTCTTTCATTTTATGCTTTTAACAAATTTAATATGAAATCTTTTTCACTATCATGGTATTTAATTAATATAAACAGATTTAAAATAAGACTGAAGCAGGAGTAAATTCAAGACATTTCAAACTCAGGCTTTTCAATTCAAGACATCTCAATAAGACCCGTATCATCCTTCTACTGCAGCGACGTTCCCTTTTCTGAGTACCAAAATATGTAAATAGCATCTCTTTATCACCCGTATACATTGCATCATCACTGTTTCTCCTCATCATCATCTACTATTATGGATAGGCATAGAGTAATTCTCCCCATAACAAGTTTTTATTACACTGTTATCTTTATGGACACAAAAATAACTTTTCAATATTTATTAATTTGTAATATTATATGGCTTTAATTGAACCGCCTCTTTTTTTACTGCAAAATTTTTTTAAAAATTACCAATTTGTTTATTTACACATTGTTTGTAATTCTATATGGTGAATGGCAAAAGCACCGTAAGTGCTGCCTAATTAATAAATTGCGATGAGTTTAAGTAAAGAACAAAAAAGGACATACTATATTTTGAATTCTATAAACAAGAACCTTCCTCAACTTTCCAGCATCAAAGGACAAGGAATAGAAAGTAAAGAGGTAAACTCGTGCGAAATATTTTAACCAATGGGGGCAAATGAACAAGCTTGAACAAGATAATAAAAATATGGGTAATAAGAAACTGGTGTGATTGGCAGTTGTTGATGCGGAAACAATAGGGGAGAAAAGAATTAATTAGATAGATCTCAAAGCATTGAGAAAGAGTAGGTAGGATACTAGAAAGATAATGAACTAAATTGTTAGAATCTTTCTATGTATGCTATGATTCCCAGAAATGAAGTTTGGTAGATGAAGAACAGTGCTAAATGATTACAGCAGAAGAAAACTGAAACCTGTGATTAGAATTCCAACTGTGTAAGGGCGATGAAAGATCGTTTAACACATTGCTGACTGGTCACGAGTTAACTCGTGTTTTCGTGGCCAGACGTTGGTGACCGGTCAGTCACGAGTCACAGCAATCATGTTAGTAGTGATCTCGTGGTGACTATTTTAAAAAGTGGGCGTAATTCTCCTTACTCTTCAAGTTTTACTATTTAAATCTCTACCAATTTATTATAACTTTGCGAAGCCACATATATTTGTAAAACCTTTGGTGTTTTTTCGATACCATTTATAGAAAATTAATCACGTAACCCATACCTGCCAACTCTCCCGGTTTTTCCGGAAGATTTTAATTTTGTATTTAAAGTGGTACCCAAACTCATGTCACGTCATTAAAAGTTTTGAATTATAATGATAATTATAAATAAGTTTGACCACCACTACGTTTAATTAATTACAACAAATATATAAAAGCAAACAAATGATTTGTTTGCATTTATCTGAATGATAATCTGAATGATAGCGAATTTTAACCTAGTCAAAATATAAATATATATTTGAGTAAGGTTGTTTTTCGGTAATTGTTTTACTACCACTTGGAAAATTCATTCCCAGAAAGAGTGAAAGTTGGTAGGTATGACGTAACCCAACCAAGTCTTTATAATTCTAAGTTTATTTACTATTATCCGAATATGTAATTACAATCCGAAAAGTTTCCTCCCATCCCAATATAAAGTTCATTATTATCCGGAAATCAGTTCCCAATTCGCTAAGATTTTGAATGAATTTGAGTTTAAAGTTGTTTTTATCCTTTTAAACAAACTAAATTGTTACAACCTAAGACCCTATTGCTGATATTAATAGCTGGGCATTAATCAAATTTTTTTATCAGTGTGGTTTTCCGTATATTGGACAAACTTAACGTACCCTTAAATTTCGTCGTAAAGACATGAAAGATATGTTTAAAAATCTGGGTATTAAACGATTTTATATTGTCCTACGTAATTGGAATTCTAATAATATGTTTGAGTTTTTTCTGCTAAACATCATTCGATACTGCTCTTTACCTACTAAGCTTGATTTCTAGGAATCATTCCGTATTTTACGAAAAAATTTAGTAATTTAGATTAAAATTAATAAATAATAGAAAAAATAATTAAATTAAAAATTAGTAGCTATCCCACTCTTTCCTAATGTCTGGAAACCTACTCTAATTTAATCTTTTGCCCCTTGCAGCTCCCGCCACAGCACTTGTTAATCACACCCCCCGTTCCTTAATCATCCTTCTTTTTATAATCTTTCTCATGTTTGTTCCTTTGTCTCTATTAGATAAACTATTTTGCTGACTTTATTGGTTAAACTAGTTTGCTAATTAACATTGATTATGACTTTTTCTTTTGAACAGAAAAAAGGGCTACAGTCTGAAATGCAATACTTTAGAAGAATTTTTCCATGTTTGCAGTATTAGAAGTCCATCAAGTCTTGAACAGTTTTTATTGGCATTCGCTCATTTTGTTCCAGTTATTGTGTAAGTACAATTAATTCCTTTTCATCTTCTTTTTCTTTATCCTCACGACAGCTCCGCATACTTCTAGGCTTTTACCAGAATTTCATCCCATGCCGTCCTGTTCCTGGCTAAGATTTTCCAGATTTTCATTCTAATAGTATCTATTAACACGTTGAGCGCCGCGTCAGCCATCAGTGGCTGACACTGGACTTTCCATTTAGGCCGCGTCAACCACCGGTGGCGGACACTGAAATTACACTTAGGCAGCGTCAACCGCCGGTGGCTGACACTGAAATTACATTTAGGCTGCGTCTGCCACAGCTTGCTGACACTAACCTTTCACATAGGCAGCGAAAAATAACTGGCTGACAGCGTATAACATGATATAGAACTATAAAATTTACACTCTTTTATGGAATTGCAGAAAATTTATTCAAAATTTGCTTAATTATTGTGATTCTTAGTTTAATAAATTTAATTTAGTAGATTTTTATCCACCACTATTTTTAAACAATTCGCAAGCATATATAATTCACCACTTTTTCAATTAATTCATGCTAAACCTTATATAAAGTAGCAAAATCTGTTTATATTTGCAAATTTAGTTTGGAGTTATTTACCGTGTGGCCAGACGAGCAAGCCATGTAAAATTAGCGTGGCACTCAACGTGTTAAGGTCATTTTCCAGACAGCCAAACCTCTTAAGTTTTGGTCTTCTTCTAATTCGGAATACCAGATAGTTTGATCAAGCACATCTTCTTCATGGCTCGACCGTCATCCAATCTTATTAGGTGGTGTCCTGCCCATTCAAAGCTTTGTATAGCAGTAAATTTAATGATGACCTCTAGTTTATCAAAAGTAAAATTAGCGTGGCACTCAACGTGTTAAGGTCATTTTCCAGACAGCCAAACCTCTTAAGTTTTGGTCTTCTTCTAATTCGGAATACCAGATAGTTTGATCAAGCACATCTTCTTCATGGCTCGACCGTCATCCAATCTTATTAGGTGGTGTCCTGCCCATTCAAAGCTTTGTATAGCAGTAAATTTAATGATGACCTCTAGTTTATCAAAAGTAAAATTAGCGTGGCACTCAACGTGTTAAGGTCATTTTCCAGACAGCCAAACCTCTTAAGTTTTGGTCTTCTTCTAATTCGGAATACCAGATAGTTTGATCAAGCACATCTTCTTCATGGCTCGACCGTCATCCAATCTTATTAGGTGGTGTCCTGCCCATTCAAAGCTTTGTATAGCAGTAAATTTAATGATGACCTCTAGTTTATCAAAAGTAAAATTAGCGTGGCACTCAACGTGTTAAGGTCATTTTCCAGACAGCCAAACCTCTTAAGTTTTGGTCTTCTTCTAATTCGGAATACCAGATAGTTTGATCAAGCACATCTTCTTCATGGCTCGACCGTCATCCAATCTTATTAGGTGGTGTCCTGCCCATTCAAAGCTTTGTATAGCAGTAAATTTAATGATGACCTCTAGTTTATCAAAAGTAAAATTAGCGTGGCACTCAACGTGTTAAGGTCATTTTATAGACAGCCAAACCTCTTAAGTTTTGGTCTTCTTCTAATTCGGAATACCAGATAGTTTGATCAAGGACATCTTCTTCATGGCTCGACCGTCATCCAATCTTATTAGGTGGTGTCCTGCCCATTCAAAGCTTTGTATAGCAGTAAATTTAATGATGACCTCTAGTTTATCAAAAGTAAAATTAGCGTGGCACTCAACGTGTTAAGGTCATTTTCCAGACAGCCAAACCTCTTAAGTTTTGGTCTTCTTCTAATTCGGAATACCAGATAGTTTGATCAAGCACATCTTCTTCATGGCTCGACCGTCATCCAATCTTATTAGGTGGTGTCCTGCCCATTCAAAGCTTTGTATAGCAGTAAATTTAATGATGACCTCTAGTTTATCAAAAGTAAAATTAGCGTGGCACTCAACGTGTTAAGGTCATTTTATAGACAGCCAAACCTCTTAAGTTTTGGTCTTCTTCTAATTCGGAATACCAGATAGTTTGATCAAGCACATCTTCTTCATGGCTCGACCGTCATCCAATCTTATTAGGTGGTGTCCTGCCCATTCAAAGCTTTGTATAGCAGTAAATTTAATGATGACCTCTAGTTTATCAAAAGTAAAATTAGCGTGGCACTCAACGTGTTAAGGTCATTTTCCAGACAGCCAAACCTCTTAAGTTTTGGTCTTCTTCTAATTCGGAATACCAGATAGTTTGATCAAGCACATCTTCTTCATGGCTCGACCGTCATCCAATCTTATTAGGTGGTGTCCTGCCCATTCAAAGCTTTGTATAGCAGTAAATTTAATGATGACCTCTAGTTTATCAAAAGTAAAATTAGCGTGGCACTCAACGTGTTAAGGTCATTTTATAGACAGCCAAACCTCTTAAGTTTTGGTCTTCTTCTAATTCGGAATACCAGATAGTTTGATCAAGCACATCTTCTTCATGGCTCGACCGTCATCCAATCTTATTAGGTGGTGTCCTGCCCATTCAAAGCTTTGTATAGCAGTAAATTTAATGATGACCTCTAGTTTATCAAAAGTAAAATTAGCGTGGCACTCAACGTGTTAAGGTCATTTTCCAGACAGCCAAACCTCTTAAGTTTTGGTCTTCTTCTAATTCGGAATACCAGATAGTTTGATCAAGCACATCTTCTTCATGGCTCGACCGTCATCCAATCTTATTAGGTGGTGTCCTGCCCATTCAAAGCTTTGTATAGCAGTAAATTTAATGATGACCTCTAGTTTATCAAAAGTAAAATTAGCGTGGCACTCAACGTGTTAAGGTCATTTTATAGACAGCCAAACCTCTTAAGTTTTGGTCTTCTTCTAATTCGGAATACCAGATAGTTTGATCAAGCACATCTTCTTCATGGCTCGACCGTCATCCAATCTTATTAGGTGGTGTCCTGCCCATTCAAAGCTTTGTATAGCAGTAAATTTAATGATGACCTCTAGTTTATCAAAAGTAAAATTAGCGTGGCACTCAACGTGTTAAGGTCATTTTCCAGACAGCCAAACCTCTTAAGTTTTGGTCTTCTTCTAATTCGGAATACCAGATAGTTTGATCAAGCACATCTTCTTCATGGCTCGACCGTCATCCAATCTTATTAGGTGGTGTCCTGCCCATTCAAAGCTTTGTATAGCAGTAAATTTAATGATGACCTCTAGTTTATCAAAAGTAAAATTAGCGTGGCACTCAACGTGTTAAGGTCATTTTATAGACAGCCAAACCTCTTAAGTTTTGGTCTTCTTCTAATTCGGAATACCAGATAGTTTGATCAAGCACATCTTCTTCATGGCTCGACCGTCATCCAATCTTATTAGGTGGTGTCCTGCCCATTCAAAGCTTTGTATAGCAGTAAATTTAATGATGACCTCTAGTTTATCAAAAGTAAAATTAGCGTGGCACTCAACGTGTTAAGGTCATTTTCCAGACAGCCAAACCTCTTAAGTTTTGGTCTTCTTCTAATTCGGAATACCAGATAGTTTGATCAAGCACATCTTCTTCATGGCTCGACCGTCATCCAATCTTATTAGGTGGTGTCCTGCCCATTCAAAGCTTTGTATAGCAGTAAATTTAATGATGACCTCTAGTTTATCAAAAGTAAAATTAGCGTGGCACTCAACGTGTTAAGGTCATTTTATAGACAGCCAAACCTCTTAAGTTTTGGTCTTCTTCTAATTCGGAATACCAGATAGTTTGATCAAGCACATCTTCTTCATGGCTCGACCGTCATCCAATCTTATTAGGTGGTGTCCTGCCCATTCAAAGCTTTGTATAGCAGTAAATTTAATGATGATCTCTAGTTTATCAAAAGTAAAATTAGCGTGGCACTCAACGTGTTAAGGTCATTTTCCAGACAGCCAAACCTCTTAAGTTTTGGTCTTCTTCTAATTCGGAATACCAGATAGTTTGATCAAGCACATCTTCTTCATGGCTCGACCGTCATCCAATCTTATTAGGTGGTGTCCTGCCCATTCAAAGCTTTGTATAGCAGTAAATTTAATGATGACCTCTAGTTTATCAAAAGTAAAATTAGCGTGGCACTCAACGTGTTAAGGTCATTTTCCAGACAGCCAAACCTCTTAAGTTTTGGTCTTCTTCTAATTCGGAATACCAGATAGTTTGATCAAGCACATCTTCTTCATGGCTCGACCGTCATCCAATCTTATTAGGTGGTGTCCTGCCCATTCAAAGCTTTATATAGCAGTAAATTTAATGATGACCTCTAGTTTATCAAAAGTAAAATTAGCGTGGCACTCAACGTGTTAAGGTCATTTTCCAGACAGCCAAACCTCTTAAGTTTTGGTCTTCTTCTAATTCGGAATACCAGATAGTTTGATCAAGCACATCTTCTTCATGGCTCGACCGTCATCCAATCTTATTGGGTGGTGTCCTGCCCATTCAAAGCTTTGTATAGCAGTAAATTTAATGATGACCTCTAGTTTATCAAAAGTAAAATTAGCGTGGCACTCAACGTGTTAAGGTCATTTTATAGACAGCCAAACCTCTTAAGTTTTGGTCTTCTTCTAATTCGGAATACCAGATAGTTTGATCAAGCACATCTTCTTCATGGCTCGACCGTCATCCAATCTTATTAGGTGGTGTCCTGCCCATTCAAAGCTTTGTATAGCAGTAAATTTAATGATGACCGAATTAATTATTTTTTTCTCCAATAAATGTTACTCATAATTTTTGCCCATAATCATCTGTATAGCTCAATACTCACAATAAAAAAATATCTATCATAAAAACGCTTTAAACTTACTAACTAATGTTTCGTTTCAAATTTTTTTCCCAGAATATTTAATTATTACTGAATTAAATTTTTTTATTCTTTTAAGTTGTAGCGTTACGAATGAGAAAATTTCTTGAAAAATCTGAGAAAAATAAGAAACATCAAATGGGAAACCCGTTGAGAAAAACAACCGAAAAGTAAATTGGCTTTTGGTTAAATCATCTGTATATTTTGGCATGTCGTATTAACCATCACCACTTTCTACATCAGAAAGCCTCCACACGGTTTTTTATAAGTAGTCTGCGCAGACTATTTAAAGAGTGAACCAGCTGTGCGTATGAATCCAAATTCTATTTTGAAAGAACTCATACTCATATGTGATGGTTATCTTAGCAGCAGCCCCTCTAGGGGCTCTAACTAATTCATCTGAGTGGAAATAAATAATAAATCCCCGAAGCGCAACTGAAAGGTGAAAGTTGGGGTTCAGTATCTTTTACTGAGAGAAAATTAAAATGAAGTAGTGAGATTGAACAAACAAGTTTAACACGTTCTCGCCGGGAAAAGTGAAAATACTGGTACGGGAAAAGAGGAAATACTGGTAGAAGAACTATTTCAATATTAGATAATATTCGGGAGGAGTTAGTCTATTCTCACCAATAACAATTCACTGTAAGGAAATTTATCACGGACGACGACGACGATCTGGAATTTGGTGAGGTGCCTGCCCGCGTGAGCGGGCACTTGACCTCTGCATCTGACATATTATGCCCTAGGGCGACTGGTATAATTGGCATTAGGATAGTGAAGGAGTACAAGGCAGTGGGCGGCTCGTAGTATCTGCATGAGAAGCTCAAGTCATAATAATAAATTTATCACGGCGAAGAAGCGATTCAGTATAAAAATTGCATCCGTTAAAAACAATTGGTAGTTATGGATTTTTATTATTCCCGGAAAAAAACTAAAAATGAAATTTATTGTTACCAGTTTTTACTCCGGTGCGCTGCCAAGATGAGACAATCTAGCGTGACCCACCGGTGGGTCACCCGGCGTGAACGTGTTAAACTGAAAAACACATTAAATTTCAAGTTTGAGATTCATAGAGATGCATTAGAGTTAGTTTTCTTCTAAGTAATTTTTGTTTGAAACTGGAAATGCAGTAGATAAATTATGTACTTGGAAAAGACAAATTTAAGAGAAAATTTGGAAAAACAAATATATGAGCGAGAAGAGGTTTTGTGGTAGACTGCCTTGCCTCCCCTGGAGGTATTACCCCCGAGCTTCTGAGGTGCACAGTAGAAACATAGCCTCAGAGAAAAGGGGAAATACATAACAAATGCGCAAAATTATTTACAAGCATTGACAGCTATTAACATAATTTGCGGGACAAAACTCCGTCGGATAGGAAAAAGGTATTTTGAAAGAAATCGGACGAAATTTATCATATATATTTGAGAATTGAATCTGCAGTGGTTGACAAGTAAATAAGATAAACCAATCATAATCATTAATTAAAAATAAATTTAGACATATATTTACTACCACTTTCTTATTTTTACTAGATTATGTATTAAATGGCTCATTCGTAAACTAGATTTAGTGGGGAGCTGGTGACGATGCGAAGGTAGCACGCTGATTGTAAGATAAGTATTCTTGCGTTTAATTTGTGCTAGTTAGTTGAAATTTGCCTAAGTAAGTTTTGTTCTTTATGTATTTATTGTGGAATATAGTTTAGCGACGGTTGATTCTGGGTGGGACCAGAGTTTCATGGCCACACCTACTGATTTATCACAAAATGGTCCTGTACAGGACCAGCAAAATACGATTTCACCTCTTATCTCCGAGAGTCCTATGGACGCGGTAATTATTATTGAGGATTCAAATGCCAATCTAAACGTCGCTGTTAATGTGGGATGCATCCCTTCCAAAAATATTTTGGATATAAGCTATCCTAACACCGGCAAAACGTATAAAAAGAAAAAGTGGAAAAATCGCCTCAAAAATACAGTTTAATCAACCGATGAAGATTGTACGGACTTAGAATACGACGCCCCCACTGACAACTTAATCGATAAGGAAAAATTAGATTTGAACCTTATTATAATGATATCGCTATACCTTTTGAAAATATGTTAATCGAAACCCTTGAGCTATTGAGAAATTCCGCTAATTTTAAAAATCTAGGTCATAAGGTCGCACAGACCCTGAATAAAATTAATGACCACCATAACCAGTTCAAAAATAAATATCTCGAACTCAAAAGCAAAATATCCAACGAAAATACCCTATTTAGTGTCCTCTCAGAAACCACCACGGAAAAAATTGATACTTTCGCCCAAGATAATAAAAATCAATTTCCTTCTATCCCATTTTTTGATCAAAATGACTCACGTGATAACAATATGGACATAAACTTTCCTGATACTTTAAACCAGAATTGCAGAGGAAATAATATTTCTTTTTCAAAAACAAAAAGGTTTAAGACAACACCACCATCCCCAACTAGGATAAATCATACTATTAATGACCCCAATCCAGAAGACGACTTCACTCTTCAAAAGAAAATATCCAAAATACCCCCCATCGTAATCAAGGACAACAATTTCAACTGGAAGGATTTTAATAAACAACTCCAAGATAAGGATATAAAAGATTATAACGCAAAAAATAATGGTGATTACTTCACTATAAAAACCAAGAAAACAGAAGACAGATGTCGCATAATAATTTTAAAAGAAGCAAATATTGCTCATCACACATGCAGCCTACCAGAAGAACGTACCTTAAGAGTCGTCGTCAAAAAAGTACCAAAAGAATACAGTGCAGAAGATGTACAATACGAATTAGCTAAAGTAAACTGTTCTGTTATTAACGTTACTCAAATGTATAGACGAAACCATGGTAACAAAATTCCTATGACCACTTTTGTCGCAACCCTAAACAAGGAAATCCCCAGCTGTAAAGACATTTACAATATTAAATACCTGTTCAATATGTGCATCAACATAGAAGAATACAGAAAATCCGACCGCCCCTCACAATGCCACCGATGCCAGGATTTCTTCCACGGCCAAAGACTGTGCAACCATCCTCACCGCTGTGTAAAATGTGCAGGGAACCATGCTACCAATGAATTTACAAAAACAAACGACGAACCTCCAAAATGCTGCAACTGTGGTGGAGATCACCCAGCAAATTACAGTAAATGCCCTAAATACGAAAGTATTGTTGAAAAAATGTACAATAGAACAAATAATAGAAGATCCTTCAGTAACAGAGAAAATAGAAACAATTTCAATAGTAATACCACCAGCTCAAGATTTAGCTATGCTAATGTTGTCTAAAACAATAGCACCCAACAACCAATAAATCTAAACCCAGCATTATTACTACAACAAGCTGTGGAAGCCAGCAACAACTTTGCAAAATGTATATCCATTTTCCAACAGCAACTCCTAAATAATTCGCAAGCCATCCCAAACCAAGGAACCTCTAGCAGTGATCATGTGTAGAAAATTCTCCTTCACCCCATTAACCATAGCTCTATGGAATGCAAACAACATCCTAACAAAATTCGCCGAATTTCTCGATTTCATTGCAAATTTCAACCCTGACATAATAGCAGTTACTGAAACGCACACAAAGCCCAGCCATAGACTGAAAGTACCGAACTACAACACCTTTAAATGTGACCGTATTATTCGCACAGGCGGCGGGAGCGCGATATTTATCCATAAGAAGTACAAAGCATCAATATACAACCTGAGCAGCGAAAATAATAGAGAAGAAACCTCCATTTTACTACAAATAAACAATAATATTAAAATTTCTTGCATCTACAACCCACCGTGTAATGAATTCTCAACAGATTTTATGAAAAAACTATTCCCTCCCAATCTTCCAACGATCGCTCTTGGTGATTTTAATGCTAAAAACGACATATGGGGCTGTAGAAAAGTTAACAAACTTGGAAGACAACTGCACCAGCTCATTAAAGAATTCAGACTCACAGTCTACGCTCCTGAAAAACCCACCTATCTCCATCATAGTGTAATGCACCCTCCAGACATTTTAGATTTCATGATTACAAATACAAGCTCACCTTTTGCTATTGAAACCCTAGATGAACTTAGCAGCGATCATTTCCCTGTCTGGATCACTACTACCCTCGAAATGCAGGATAACAACCAATTTAGACGAAAAACTGACTGGACTCTATACCACAACATCCTTCATCTTACCGATTCTAACGAAGATTCAGCCCCCATTTCCAATGATGATATAAACTCCTCCATTAATAATATTTCAAACGCCATTACCTATGCTTATAATGAAGCTACAGAACTCAAAACCATCAACTTCAACAACTATAAACTACCTCATAACATCAAAAAACTTATTAAGGATAAAAATAAACTGAGAAAAAGATTCCAGAGAAACTTCAATCCGGAACTTAAACGTCAACTTAATAAATTAAACAAAATTATAAAAGAAAAATGTAATCAACATAGAAACAGCCTATGGAATGAGAAACTCGAAAGTCTGAACAATAGTGATAATTCAATTTGGAAAATGACCAAGTCTCTTAAGAGATCACCCCTGAACAAAATGCCTTTAAAAGGGTCAAACGGCCCAGTATATACCTCTGATGATAAAGTTAGCATTTTCGCCAACACTATGGAGACCCAATTCAGCAACAATACTGAAAATACCTGCCCCATAAACGCTAAAATTATAAATGACTACTACAATAATATTATAAATCAAGACAACCATATTTAGAACAGCATCGAACAGACATCAGAAGACGAGGTCACCTGCATCATTAAAACCCTCGCAAATAAGAAAGCTCCTGGGCACGATAATATTACGAACATCATGATAAAAAATCTCCATCGAAATAAAGTATTCCAAATTGTTAATATTTATAATGCCTCCATTAAAAACCTATATTTTCCCGAGGAATGGAAGAAATCAAACATCATTCTATTCGCCAAGCCCGGTGAAACAGCCTCTAATCCTGAAAACTACAGGCCTATTAGTCTACTCCCTATGTTATCAAAAATCTTTGAAAAAATTATTCAACGAAGACTCAATGATTATATTCACCTACTCCCAAACCAACAATATGGCTTTAGGAAGTACCTATCAACTACCAAGCAGCTTGTAAACATCCTCGAATACATCAGTAATGCTAAATTTAAACACGAAACCGCCCTTATGCTTATGCTCGACGTGGCCAAGGCCTTCGACCGAGTATGGCATAAGGGACTTATCGTAAAACTACATAAAATGAATATTTCATTAGACCTTATTACTTTAATTAACTCTTTCCTTACTGATAGAAAGTTCAGAATTAAAATCGATAGCTCGTTCTCAGCTTATAAAAACATTCAAGCCGGTGTGCCCCAAGGTAGTATCCTCGGGCCACTACTATACATCTTATACACAGCTGACTTCCCTATTAATAAAGAAAATCCAAACGAATTCACAGCCCTATATGCTGACGATACAGCAATTATCACGAAATCTATGAGCCATTTACAAGCCTTCAAATACATGCAAAAGAAGATCTACAATATCGAAAAATGGTGCTCACAATGGAAGATAAAACTACACCCGGATAAGTGCCAAATGATTATTTTCAATAGTAAAAAGAAAGGTAGAACTATTCCTGATATAGTCCTATACAAGCAGATCATTAAACCCACAAAGAGTGCAAAATATCTAGGAGTCACCATCACCTCTAATTTAAGTTGGAAACAGCACATAAATAAAATTATTGAAAAAGCGAATTTTGCCTATTGGGCCCTCAACTCCATATTAAACTCGAAGTCATCTTTAGACTTAAAATGCAAGCGCACTGTCTAACTTATGCCATTAGGCCAATTCTAACTTATGCCTGCCCCGCCATTAACACTCTAAGATCATTTAAAAAATAAACTCTCTATGGCAGAAGGGAAGATTATAAGAAGACTCGTCGGCGCCCCTAAATGCATTAGCAATAATAGTATAAAAAGGGATCTTAAAATTGATGACATCAACGTCTATATAAAAAATTTAAACCAAAATTTCTACGATGAAGCAAAAACCTGTACCACCAGCAATTTTAACTCACTCCTAGATATTGAATTAATTGACGACAACACTAAATTTAGCCCAATCACTGACTTTTTCCTTAGGGATATGACGTTGCCCTAGCACACGAAATACACTCTCGATTTTTGGTGCTAAGCACTACCTCTTCCCCCCATCTCCATTCCACCTCACTACTCCTCATCATCGAATTACTACTACAGATGAATCGGTTAATGCCGCTTAGCGGCAGCGCACCGAGATTTATATGATTTCTACCATTCTACCAAACTAGATTTAGTAGTTGTCCTTCATAGTGACTTGCTTAGACTACCAATAAAGAGCCGTGTGAGAGCTTTCAGTCATAGGAGGCGTTGATTTAACCCATTTGTGCATAACTTTGTTTCAAAAGGACGATTCCTTTTTTCAGAAAAGAGAAATCTAGTAATACAAAAAATTTTTTATTCGAATAATTTTTCATAAACAGGATACATCTATCATAATCTATTTTTAATATAAGTATTTATAAATCGATATGTTTAGGGCTGGAACTGTTCTTGAAAAATTAAAAGGAGGTAAAAATAGTTTAATGAAAAAGTTAAACATTTATTGTTATTAGTTTTTAATCTACTATTAAAAATGCACTAAGTTCGAGATATAATCACTTATTTTAACTCATTAATACCCGCCAATATCTTTTCAAACAATTGCAGACACAAATAAATGGATTACAGGAAAAAGAATTACATCATCGAAATTTCAAACAGTTTGAATTAATTAGATTGCTAATTTTATGCCCAATAAACAAATTTTTCAGGTATGTTCAAACTCAGCCTTTAAAAACACCTTTAGGTGTTTGGGTGAGTTCAGCAGTTTCGGTAAGCAACAAAGCCGCCATGTTTATTTATTTTGCTCAGAAAAATAAACAGAGTCTTCGAATTTAAATGAGCAGCTTTGAGTTATGGCTGTCTGCCAAATTGTATTGCGGTTAATTGCGTGTTTGGAATGAGCTGAAGGACACATTAGATGGTTAAAGTATACCTTGCTAAAAATTGTAAACAAACTAATACGTGTTTTTTACTATTTCCTTTAAGCTCTTTTTTTACCTATTTCATTTCATTTCATTTATTTATTTTACTTTAACATGAAGTTTAGAGAGTTTTTTCTTCTTTACTTTTTGTTGAAAGGATACTTATTTAGTAGTTTGCTATTTTTTAATATGTATTTTTTTTTTTTTTGATTGAAAAAAATCGTTTTCTACTGAGGTTTTAAATCATATGGATTTGAATAAAAAAAATCGTTTTATACCGCATTTTTAAATTGAATGGATTTGAATGAAAAAAAATTGATTAAATGTGCTGAAGAACATTTAATTTTAATGTTTAATCATATTCAGTAGAAGCATATTTTATATTTTTACTTCGTGGACATTTTTTCCCTTGATTTTTCAAATTTAATTTGAAAAAATTGTGAAATGTTTTCTGTCGTTTGCATTTTTTTAGAAGAAATTTTCATTTTCCCAAAATTTTATACTAAATGAATATTTGTTAAGAATTCTTAAGGAACCCACTTACAGAGAAAGGCAACTACAAGTTTCGGAGAGAAGAAGTCTGTCTTAACCTCGTAGTTAAATATATTACTGCTTCTACAAACAGGACCTAACCATTTTAATCTCTTAGCAGTGCCTATAAAGCGTTCACTGGTCGTGGCATCGGGGGCTGAAAGAATAGAAGTATTTAAATCTTTTTGAGGTAGTCTGAGAAAGTAGTCCACTCTCTTATTGAAAATTTGTAAAATCTATAACTTTGAATTGATATCTATTGCCACTTTAATGGGATAGATACTGTAAAAATTTGACAAAAAAATTCATAAAATTCAAATTATTACGTAGTTTGTTGATTGGCTTGTAGTAGCGTTTAAAAATTATTCTTTCTCAACAGGAATATGCGTGCAAATTTTTTATAATTGCAAATTGGCATTTCCTGTCAACTCAAGGCACCAAAATTTGCATTGCGGCAGAAGATATCAATTCAGAATATTCTATTCTGCAGCCTCAAATCATGTAAATTTGGATTGTGACGGAATCAATGCGGAAGATTCTATTCGGCCACCTCTAGCAACGCCTCCTGTAACTGAAAGCCTCCACACGGTTTTTTATAGGTAGTCCGATCAGACCACTGTGAAGGATATTCACTTACCGAACGAGTCATTTAATACAGAATATAGTTAAAATAAGAAAGTGGTAGCAAATATATGACTAAAAATTTATTTTATTTTTGAATATTATCGGTTTGCCTTATTCACTTGTCAACCACTACAGATTCAATTCTCAAATATATAAAATAAATTTCTCTCAATTACTTTCGTAAAAGGTTTTGGGTTCATGCGCACAACTGGTCCACCTTTAAAGCAGTCTGCGCGGACTACTTACAAAAGACCGTGTGGAGGCTTCTTGATGTAGGAGGTGATGTCTCTAGGCACCAATCTGAAGTTTATTGCCATTAAGGCAGCAGAAGATATTAGGTTACGATTCTAAAATTTTGTTCTTTTTTAAAATTCATAACTCAAGATTTTAAAAAATGCTATTTTAAGTCGATAGACGAAATTGATGACTATTGATTGCTTTTAATATTTATTTCAGTGTACAGGAGGAGATTTTTAAGTCAGGTGATTTCAAATCTGAAATTAAATTTTGTTAGCAAGCTGTATATATATATATATATATATATATATATATATATATATATATATATATATATATATATATATATATATATATATATATATATATATATATATATATATATATATATATATATATATATATATATATATATATATATATATATATATATATATATATATATATATATATATATATATATATATATATATATATATATATATATATATATATATATATACACACACACGACCGGCCTGTGTAGGGGTTAGGGAACTGCTCTTGCATTAGATAGGTTCTGGGTTCGAATCCCGGGCAAGGTATGGATGTTCTTTCCTTCACTGTACTATCTGTTCTTACTGTGGGAGCAACGTTGGCCCACCTAATATGGTGCCCCTGAAAGAGAGGCCAACAAATCTGCCCTGTAAATGCCTGAATTGACGAAAAATGTCAACACAGGTGGGCATTTTATCCTATATCGCAATGTTCTTTTCTTAACTTGCAACGGAGTATAGTTAAGTCAACGAAATACTGTTTTTTTCCCCGAATTAAAAGCTCGATGTTGTCTAGTTAAGTCAGCGAAATACTATTGACTTTTAATTAATAGCATGATAACTACACACCTTATTTCGTAACAAACTTGCTTTGTGTTTACGTTAATTCTAAGTAATTTTTTTACTAAATTCTTTATTTTGGTTGGTGAATAGGTCAGGAAGTTCTAAAATACGTATTATTTCTTAATTTTTAAATTTTTTTTAAAATTATAATCTTACCTGCGATCTCTTCTTATTTAATTTTGCCATAGAGGTGATGCTGAGGCTATTGAACGTGTCGCTTACGAATTTTGCGAAGACCTTGCTGACCAAAATGTCATTTACTCAGAAGTACGATATTGTCCACACTTACTGTGCTCATCTTTGGACAACGAGATATCTGGACAGTTGACCCCCAGAGATGTCGTCATGTGTGTCAATAAAGGACTTAATCGTGGAGCTGCCAAGTTTAAATTATCAGTCAGAAGCATCTTATGTTGTTTCCGACCAAATCCTGGTAAGATGATGAAATAGAATTTTTTATTTAATATGATACACGAGGCGTTTGGTTTCAAAACGGTTCAACCAAGTTTTGAAAGTTATGCTTCAGCCACAAAAGCATTGGAACTTCAATATAAAGATAATCTAATTACAAAAAAATGATAGTTCATATTTCTTAAATTGTTTTTAAGTAACTTAAAAAGCACATGGGAAGCAATAATTTTCCCTCTTTATCACTTGGAATAAAAAAACAAACATAGATATGTTTTGTTTGTTGTAAATGTCTTAAAAGCACATAACTTTGTTTTTGGTACAGTTTTTATGGGACTTGAACCTTCACCTCCTACATCAGAAAGCTTCCACACGGTTTTTTATAAGTAGTCTGCGCAGACTATTTAAAAAGTGAATCAACTGTGCGCATGAAACTAAATTCTATTTTAAAAGTAATTGAGAGAAAGTTATTATATATATTTGAGAATTGAATCTTTGGTGGTTGACTAGTAAATAAGAATAACCGATTATAGTCATAAATTAAAAAAAAATAAATTTAGACGCATATTTGCTATCGCTTTCTCATTTTTACTGTATTTTCTATTAAATAGATTTTTCGTAAACTAGTTTACCCTGATGGTTGTCTGATCGAACTACCTATGTGATACCGCGTGGAGACTTTCAGTTATAGAAGGCGTTGATTGAACATGATAACCCAATGATTATTTCATTCCATCCAGAAAGGCTCAGAATTATTTAAGTGTATGTTTGCAAGTTTGACTGTCATCTTAAAGGTTAAATAATATCTAACGTATAATGTTTTTCAATGTACAGTTTCAGCCAGAATAGCTTTAATTTAATTTATGTCATATCATCCAAGGTAATGAGATCCAATTACGAAATGACGATCTATATATAGATATGCTGAATTCAAGCATGTTAATAACTTTGAGATCGCTCAAATGGTTTCCAAGTTGTTCTTTGAAATATATTTGCTAATATCATTCTGTAAAAATAATTTAAATTATTTATTGTTAGTAAAAATAGAGAAACACAATAAAATCCAGCATCACAGAAGAAAAAGGGATCACGATCTTTCTCTGAAGTTTCAGTGGCACAGAAGAGTGGTGAGCGGGACCATTAAAAAATGACTACTACTAGACAAAAAAACTATTAGACAAAAAAAGCTACTAGACAAAAAAACTAGTATTTCCCTTAACTAAATACGTATTTCTGATTCTAACCACACCATCTTGGACTTATCATTCATCCCTTAATCGTTTTATAATTTTATAAGCGTTCTAATTCATTGTTTTTGTTAATCTAATTTATTCAAATTAATCTTACCTAATCAATACTATAGGATGGTACAGGAAGACGGGACACATTGAAGTACCATAATTTTCACTGATAAAAATACAAAACGCATTTATTGTCGAAAGTGTGCCATAGTATGGCCATGTTTTCATAATAAAATATCACTCACTGTCAATTTCTTGAAGAAGACATACATTTTCGTCAATAACAAAATTTTTTTCTTGTTTTTATTTGTGCAAATTACGTTACTACAAAATCTCCCATTTTTCTTTGCCATGTTTTTAAATGTATCAGAAATGATTAGTTTTACTTGGATTTAATCTGCAGAATGGTCTCAGGAAATTCTTGATCTGTGCCAGGAGTTCAAATCTCATGGTGTTGTTGGAATCGATGTCGCTGGAGATGAAGCTAAAGGACTGGCAGATAAAGAGATTATAAGGGTGTTTAAGGTATATATTTATGAGGATTTAAACCTACTAAGCAATTACAATAGACTCCCGTTTATCCGACTTTTGACTATCCGCTTCTGATAAAAAATTGTGAATGCAGGAAACGGTTGTTTGTCAAACTCGCCGTAGTAGATGGAGAAAAAAAATGTTCAAGTAGTTCTTTTGTATATTCAGAGAGTCCTAAAATTTTTTATAGTGGTACTACTTAACTTATCATCCAAGCAGCAGGTCTGTTTCAGTAACCACAGAAAGATATAAATTTTCACTCCATCCATTGCATAACTCGTAAGTTATGGAATTATTATGGCGATCAGGAATGCTTCAGGCTAAATTTTAAAAAACATGAAATATATTTTATGACAGAAATTTATTTACCACAATAAGTTTGAGGGACCTCTGGATTCCCTGATCATTTTGACCCGACTCTTCCTGTTGTAGTTTTTCCCATTTATATAGTTTAAGAAATATTGAGTAGTTTTGTATTAATCATTTTTCTCTTGAGATGTGTGATAAGTTTTTTAGTTATCTAGGAGAGTAAGGGGAGAGTAAAACTTCGTCTTATCTGACTGTTTTGTTATCCGGTTTACCCTTTTCCACATTAAACCGGATTTTCGGGAGTCTACTGTGCTAAATATTGACTATTTGTACTATTGCAGCTCTAGTACAATGTGTATCTTAAAGATTTTCTGAAAAACAAATTTTTAAAATTTCAGATTGTTACTTACTTACTTTATTTACAAAAATTGGGCACTTGGGCCACTTAGCGGCTCCTATCCCATACATCTGGAAATTTACAGAAAATTTATAGTAATAACATTTTGAATTTAGCAGTCGATGTGGTAGCTAATAGAAAAACAAGCACTTTGCTTGAGTAAATATAACATTTGAATATCTGATTCATCGAATCTAAGTTGACATATATAAATATAAACATAATTTGACATTTTCAGATATTTACAAAAATTTAGATTAATTTTTAGAGCAATATTAACATTTTGAAGTGGTGAAAAATGTAATTGGATATTTTATTCATACACTGTTTTAATGCAATTTAATAGGTGTATTTAAATGGGAAATTTTGTGCTTTTAGTTTTCAATTTTAAAGTGCATGTTTATGTTAGAAAGGCGGCTTTCTGTATTGAATTAAATTCAATCCACTCTTTTTATTTGGTAAAGACAGTAACAGTTTTGAAAATATCAAAAAAAATTTTTTTTTTCTTTCCTTCAACTAAAGGTATGTTTTATTTTTTTAATGGGTGCAAACTTTCACGCTTTTCGAACAAAAAAAATTTCCCTGATGTAGTTAAATGTCAAAATAACTTTCTGCTTTTTATTTACCTAAACAAACTATTAGCTATTCAAACAAACATTTAAATTTTTATTATGTAATGTTAGTCAAAATCCTTTTAACCTACATTTATAAGACTAAGATTGTAATAAAACAGTTTAAATATAATAAAAAATAATGTACTAAATCTGAAAATATTATACACCCTAGTGGAAATAAAAGTATTCCTTCCTTCAAGGAAACGCTTTTATTGAAGCTTACGGGTAGCAATAAGGTATGGTCGTGGTGCGATTGCATTTCGGTCATTGCAATTTCGGTATTGCAATTTTACAAAACTAATTTCATAAAAATTACTTTAATATAAATGAATAACGGATTATTGGTTGACTACAAACCTGTTACAGGTTTTAAAAATCTTACTGGTTTGAAAAGAGTCCTAACTCACGGAACCCTTGTGATCTTTCTATGGAATCCTGGTGGTCCACGAAACACCATTTACTAGCCGTTAACCTGGAATGTTCTTTACACTACTTCGTGAAAAGTAACCGCCACCAACCGCCATGTTTGTCATTTAATAAAAGTTTATAAGTACAGTAAAATAAGATACATATAAGAAACTGTAAAGTTATTTTTACGAGACAATATAAAGTAAGAATCATTTATTTAGCTTGCATATATGCACTAATTCTTCAAAATGAGTTTGTGAATCAAACATACCCATAGCAAAAAATTGTGTATGGGTGTAATAATATGGATTAGATGGGATTAGATAGAATCTTAATGGGATAGAATCTTAATAATCTTAATGGGATTAGATAGAAATTAATACATTTTAAAATCACTTAATGCAGTTTACAGAGACTTGGAAATTTAAATATAAATATCCTCATTACACAACTAAAAATATTCATACACATTTTTAATCCATTTTTACCTTGCGTTCTTTCAATGACGTGTTTCATTATTAGTATTTATTTTGCGGAAACAGGGAAGTTCTACCAATTGCAATATATTTAAGATATAAATACTTAAATTTAGATCGAAAGTCAAAGCATCTTTGTTTTTTTAAAAACTAAGTCGTAAGTAAACGAACGAAATCAATAATACAAATACGAACAACCACTTTTCTGGTGTTATTGCTTTTCATATACTGACTACTTTTTGGAGTCGGGCATTAACATACTCAGATATGACTGTAATTTCACAGAGGCTTCACAGCCAACACTTGAATCTTTTTTGCCAAAGTCATTTAGTCTCAGCCATTATACCATTTCATCAGATGAAGGAGTGAGATGTCCAGAGTACACTACATATCAAGTCGGGCATTAACGTTGATAAAGTTCGCGTTGATCCAACTGTGAACTTTAGATTGTGCAGATGAAAGAATCATTGATGGTAGCTGCCAACATTAGCCGATTCGTTATTGATTGTAAACATATAACGTGGGAAATCAAAACGCGCCAACATTGAAGTTTTCGGAAGCAAAAATGTTTAACGTATGGTGTGAAGGGAGAGATCTTGGTGTATGGAGCTTTCAATAATCTTTTAAATTGTATAGTAAAACTCTATTTAGTGTTAACTTAAAAAAAGTGCTTTTTCATAAAGCTTTCAGGATTTTCCAACATCAAATTCGGAGATACATTATTCCACAGTTTTTACAGTGCATAGGTTGCGCTGTTATTCACAAAATGTTGTTTCTAATCCCACTTGCCAATATCAACAGGTCTACTTGGTGAAGCCTAACGAATTTAAGGCAGATGGCGCTTTTCTTGTCAGTGGCGCCATCTATGGCAAAGTATGCGATTTCAGTCACACACACGTCTCAGCCCGTTTATAAGGATCCATTCATACATCCATTCTTTTATTCACAGATCGTAATTTTGACCTGAACCAGAGAACGATCAGTCTCCAATTTAATACCCCCTGAGGTAGTGATTTAGTATGGGAACGTAGAGGACATTGTGATCTGACAGATTTTACGTGAACCAGTCGCTATTTACAACGCTGGGAAACTTTGACCGTTGGGCTCATGACCCCTTGGTCATGGGCCCAATGCCTTTCCAACGAAGCTATCCCGGCCCTATAAAATAAAATGGTTGAATCAGCCTATTATTACTATGAGTATACTGTCAAATACTACACTTTCTGCCAAATATTTTACAGAGTAGTAGACAATTAAAACTAAAACTCTCGGAATATTTGGTGATTTTTTTAAACACTTTAAAGGCCTGATCATGTTTCATAAGAACTTTTGAATCATTTACATGCCTTGAAAATAAAATGTAGAAAAAAGGAATCATTCATTGAAACAAACACTTAGCTACCACAAGAAGAAATTTACCCAAAAAGCATTGAAAGTTGACAGGACTGTCAACTTTCTTGCATTTTGAAGCTAGTAGATATTAAATAAATAGTTCTCATAATAGTCAATGAATTTCAAGTTCTAGTTTGAAAAAGCTTTTTTAAAAAAATAATAAAAAATTTTACTTATACTTTATTTTACCAGTTTTTAATTAATTCTTTTTATATTGAAATTAAAATTATTTTGTATGTAGGAAAGTTTCCATCCATGTCTTTTACGTTATTAAATACAATGCAATTCTGTTGCATTTATATTGTAAAGTGTTTCTATGTTTTTTCTCAAACAATTTAATAGTGGTAGAAAAGTATTATTAAGATTTACTATTGAATAACCTTTGTACATACCCTCCAACTTATGAGGATTTTGAAAATAATTCTTTCTAGTGGTAGCGAACCAAAGTAGAAATTTTTAAAGCAAATGGATCTCTCATAAAACTTTTATCAGAACTTAAGAGTCTAGCTATATGGCCTGCACTTTTATAAGTAATAGTGGACAAGTTACGCTAAAATTATTTTTTTTTAAATATTAAAACATTAATTTTGCTACCGTCTGAAAAGAAGATTTCTGAAACTACGGAAATTCCGTAGCAGTTGGAGGGTATGCGTATGTTAAAATAAAGTTTAAAAATGAGAAACTTCTACTACCACTTTTTTCTTGCTTAAAAAAGGAACCCGAATTTTTAAAGAACGCTGAGCAGAATTGGGTTTTACCGAATGTACCCACAATAATATATCCCCATTAACACGTTGAATGCCAATGGGGGTCACCGGTGACCGGCCAAGCCAAGATTATTAGAAACTCATTTTTCGAGTAAATTTTTAATATTTGTATATTATTATCGTTACTAAAATGGTTAGAAGAAATAAATGCAATATAGAACACACAAAAATTGGTACGGTAAAATTAACAAGTTACGCTAAAATTAATTTTGCTACCGTCTGAAAAGAAGATTTCTGAAACTACGGAAATTCCGTAGCAGTTGGAGGGTATGTCATTGATACTTATCATTGATATGTCATGCAAAACCGTTTAAAAAACTAGAAAACTCTGCCCAATATTTGCAAAATTAGTTTCTAGTTATATACCGTTGTGGCCAGACGGGCAAGCCATGTAAAATTAGCTTGGCATTCAACGCATTAATGCAAAACCCATACGAAAGAGCAAATTGCAGTCGAAAATTTTTGTCAGGAGGCACATTTACTATTCCTAATTTACCACTCGATTTATACGAATATTTGTATATAAATATTTAGATTGGTGGTAAATTTTAAGAATTAGCATTTTATTATTGGTTTAATAAATTAAATTTAGAATGATTTTTTTCTCTACTACATACAAACTACTTAAAGATATATATTTAAAATCTATTAATTGTGCAGGGAAGTTTTAAGTGCTGGCAAAATATTATACAAAATAAGTTTAACTGGAATTAGGTACTTGTACAATTACCCACACATGTGATCTATGACGTCAGCGCCATCTAATCGATTATAAGCAAAATGGCATGTTAAAGTTGAGCTAAGTTTTTCCACATAAGTTGGAATGTTAATTAACGTGAAGTTCATTAAATACAACTTACTTAACTTAGATTTATTATTTGTTTATGCATTTTATTGTAACCGTGATATATTTTTGTTTTGTGTACCTGGCAACTTCGATGCATAATTAGTTTTTTTTTTATGTTCTACATGGCTTCATGCATGTCTTTGTGTTAAGTAAAAAATATGTATCGAAAGAATCAATAGCTTTGTGACAAAATCTTTCTGTACGAATATAGAATGTGTCGCTTAAGAGAATTGATACTCAACAGGCTTGGTTTACTCGAAATAGAAAGGGAAAGAACAGTTGATAGCGTAAACAAATGCCATGCTTTAACAACGAATCAGGATCGAGATACCCACTCAACGTCACTTGCAGTAAAATTTCTAAAAGAGCATTCGAAAACTACACTGTTTATATTCCTAATAATATATATATAAAAAAATATTTCGGTTAAAGAATCTCTGCGAGGAATTTCTGTTTTCCGATTATTAAATTGGAAAAGTAAATCAGTGAGTTTTCAAACATTCGTTTTATTCGTAAACATTCGTCAGCTTATTTTTATGTATTAATAATATGCGTATTATGCAGTTTAATATGTATTCATATTTGGGCAAAATGAGAATACGCGTTTAAGAAAATTGCACCCGAAAGGGTTAATCATTGTTTCTTTTTAATATCATGAAGAAAAAAAAGCATTTTATTGTTTATGTGAGTCACTCTCAATAGAAAATAAATCTATAGAGAAAATAAATTTCATTCAATATTTTATAGTTCTTACAGTCACAAAGAAAACCAATAAAACATTTTACTTCTCAAATCTTCGTATATATTCTTTACATTTATTGTTCAATTACTCATAAAGCGTTCTGAATGAAAAGGCTTTTTGTAGCTCTTCTAAGAAGGAGTATTGTGCATTAGGCGAATTTTTTTTCTGTTTATTTTGTGCATTATATGTCTATTATATTTTTTAACCCTTTGACTCAGAATTTTTTTAAAACATATTTTTCATGCTTTTTATCATTACTTTAAGTCAAAATATTATATTTAACATTTTAATAATTAATGGATATAATATGCAGCATGAAACCCAGTGTTTTTTTATACGTAAAAGGTAAAATCTTCCAAGCATGGCTCACTTCCAAACAATAGTTTTTAAAATTTGCAGTTATTTGTAGTTATTTAGATCTAAAAGAAACAGTTATTAATTACTGAAATTTATTTAATTTACAAAATCAATTATTGATAAATTTTTGAGTATAAATGGAAAAAAAAATTCAAACTCCTTTATTTTGGATTTTATATTTTGGTACAAATATAATTCAGATATTCTAACAGATTTTTTAAGTAACTAGTAGACTGTTTTTCATAAATAAAAAATTCTACAATGCATTTTTCTTCTAATAAGAGCGTCCCATCTGCGTCAAAGGGTTTAAAAGAAACTATGTGCTTTGTTAAATTAGTTTGCATATAAAACACTTACTTGACTAACACTTTCTAGGAAATTTTTTTAGTGGTAACAAAGTTTATGTTTTTCTGTATGATTCTTAAATTAGTAAATTTATTTAATTTATATTTATTTTTCATAACTACAGGTTAATCACTTTAAAAACCATATAAAAATTACTTTGTGCCAGTCCTTTTCTGGTAAGAGTCTAAAATGTTGTAAAATAAATTCTAATAATAAAACATTTCTGCTACCTTTTTTTTAAAAAAAGGGCCGTCTCTTTAATAAGATGTTAGCGCTAGGTTCAGAATGGTTCCAAAAATGTAATGAATTCAATTAAAAATAATAGAAGAAAGTGATAAACTCATCACTTAACAAGTAGTTAAGCCTAGTACCGAAGCTTAGTGCAAGTCATGATGCTTTTATGCAAGGCTATGAAAAAAGTTGAATGAAGTTGAGTTTATATTAGCATTAGAGTGGTAAATATCGGATAAAGAATTTTTCTTACTTTAAATGTCTACTTGAAATGAATTGAAAATTGTTTGATTATTATGTGTAAATTTATTCATTTATATTAAATTAAAATCTTATAAGTTATTCAAATCGTATAGATATTTATGAGAAATTATTATTTATGAACCAGTTTCTCGCTATTTTACCATGTTTGATACATTATTTTTCTGAGCATGCGTTTTCATAAAATTTAAATTGCTTTGTGATTTTAAATTAAAATTTACCTCAGTCGTTGTCAGAAAAAATTACAATGGGGAGCAATTATTTTTTCTGTTACATGAGATTTTTGACCGATTTTACATCTGCACTCTATTTCTTAATACAAGCTATAGTTTTTATGCAATTTAATAGTATATTTCTTACCAGTACTTTTTTTTAAAAATTCACTGAAATAAATACTGAGTGCGCCCACTTCTTTACTCTGCGGGTGTACCGCAGGGTTCAATTCTGGGCCCTGTTATGTACACTGCAGATTTTCCGACTAATGATGATAACCTAATCGAGTTTGTAGCACTATATGCTGATGATACGGCAATCATAACTAAGTCAATGAATACAAAACGCGCTGTTACCCTGCTACAAGTAGTTGAAACATGGTGCAGCAAATGGCTCACAAAACTACACCCCGACAAAAGTCAATTCTTAATCATGAATAGTAAGAAAAAACAACAAAATACTCCCCAAATCTATCTCTTTAATACTGAGATCAAACCAGTGAAACACGTAAAATACCTCGGCATCGCGATCTCATATAATTTGAGCTGGAGTACTCACTTAAACGACATAAGCAAAAGAGCCAGAGGAGCGTTCTTTGCGCTCTAAGTCCTCCTGCATAAGAATTCAAAGCTTTATCTATCAAATAAAAGAACTATCTATATACAAGCGATTCGACCAATTCTTACGTATGCTTGCCCAGCCCTCACTACTATAAGCAACAACCTGAAAAAGAAGCTATCTACAACTGAAGGTAAATTTTTACGCACAATGACTGGCGCCCCAAGGGCGATTAGCAATAGATTACTCAGAAAAGACTTAAACATTGATGATATCAATTGCTTTATAGCTAAATTGACCACAAAATTTTATGGCGACGCAAAAACATGCATCACATCAAATTTCAATAAGTTGTTCGTTCTTGATATAATCCGTGATAATTCGAATTTCAGCCCAATTATCGTCTTTTTATGCTCAGACTGCATACTATCAAAATACTATTAACTTTATCACACAACTCTACTCAGGGGGATCTCCCCATCCCAATGATGATTTTCACTTCAAAACTAAAGATTTACTTCTTTAAGGACTTGATTTGTTGTTAGTTGAACTTTAATGATATTTAGGACCTCCCAGAATACGACAAAACAGATTCGATGAATCGGTTAAGTGCGCTTCGAGCCAAACGCCGAGATAACCCCAATATCCAGCATCCAACTTCTTTACTATATTGGGAGCAGATAAAAAAAGTTATAATCAGAGACTTCAACCAAAGTTTCAGAAATATTTTTCGCAGTGGTAGCAAGGACAGTACTTTTATAGTAGTTTAATAAATTAATCTAGAGATTATGTCCAACAATTTAAAACTTTAAGCGTTTGTATTTACTTTTTCCTAATTTAAATACGGGCTTTTGTTTATCAAAAATGCAGTGTTTTTCACGTTATTCAAAGGAAAAATAGTGCGAAACAGAAAAATTCCAGTATTACTTTTCCCAGGGTCTCAACGCTTGGAGGATCAAAGCTTTATTGTTAATCAGAGATTATTTACAAGGAAAAAAAGATGTCTGGAAAAAAATAAAATGGTGTGTAGTGGATTATTTTCTTGTTTTAGCTAGAAATTTTTTTTTAAATAATCGCAAGAGAATATCAAACATTTGCACCTTTTAAATTTTAAATACGTTTGGTGCTTCATGGTTAAATTCTGTGTTGCATTTATGAAAGACTTTATCTTTTTTAATTTACATAATTTTTAATTTTGTTTATTCAGTCTGTTGATAAAAACTGCTACTCAAAACCTGTTTGTTGTTCTAGCTTGCAGAGAGCTTGGGTATTCATCGGACGGCTCACGCAGGAGAAGCTGGTCCGTCTTCAAATGTCCAAACTGCATTGGAAGAGATGAAAGCAGAGCGTATAGGCCATGGTTATCATGTAGTTGATGATCCAGACTTGTACAAACGATGTCTGAACGACAGAGTACACTTCGAAACATGTCCTTACTCCAGTTGTTTAACTGGATCAGTTCCATTGTCGGCTACGAAGCATCCTATTGTCAGGTCAGCTTTTATATTTATTTCAAATTAAACATACCTTCAATTTCTAATTTTTTTTTTAACCCTTTTGTTACCAGCTTCATATTTAGCCGTCATCCACGACTCACGTGATATCCTGTGCGCCGTATTTAGCTAGCTTCCACGCGATGCCCTGTATGTACGAGCGCCGTAAGTAGCTGACGCGAAACTGCTTGGTAACCGCCCCAAACTGCCACTGGCTAACGTTCTATTTACGTTTACGCCAAGATTCCATTTACCAATATTGGATTAATACTATTAAAAGTATATTTTGAATGCGTTCAATAAGTTTTGTAAGTAGGAATAAGTTTCATGTGCTTGTGTTATATGTTGTGAAGCATTTGTCTCACTACACAATTGGAACATGCATCGCTTACACATCGCGTAGTGGTGCGCCGTTCAGAGGCGTCACTTTAGCCAGGGATGCCCCAAGCGACTAAAATTGTAAAGAGTGGTAGAAACTCAATTCACTTTTTATTTATTTATAATCTCTTTTATTATTCAATCGTAAATACTTTTCTGACTTGCAGTTCAAATCATTCACATTTACAATAAAACTTTCTTTGAATTAACATTCAAAAGAAAACTAAAAAAATAAGCTACAAAAAATAGCTAATATTAACTTGTAGAGTTGGAGATACAAAATGTAGAGTTTTATTTGTCGGCACTTTTTACAATTTTAGTCTCCAGTGGCAACGTTGCTTTAGAGGAGCGAACTGCAGTGATGAAAAGTAAATTGTTAAATAGTTCTTATGCCCGACGCTGGGAAAGATTAAGATTTGATATCTTTTGTTAAAGAACGTATAGTTTTCTAATATTTACAAGTATATCGACTTATACCTAAATATGCATCTGAAATCGACAAGCATATCGACCTGTGCCTAAATATGTGCCTAAAATCGACAAGCATATTGACCTTAGATATAGAATATAAACATATTCTGCTAACTAAAATATTTTTTAATAAAAAGAAATGTTTTTTTTTTAATTCTAAATTATTAACCATTCGACAAACGAGTTTCCGAATTTGACATTGCACTTATCTATATTTCACTTATCTATATTTTACTAAGTGTTTAAATGCCTTTGTTTCATTTTTAGAACAAATCGCATTTTCAAAATGTAAAATTGGAAAATCCGTACTACTTTTGGTACTACTTTTTCCTTCTTTTTCAGTAAATAATTGTTAAATATACAATAATTAAATGATTTCAATTGCCCAAAAATTATTTAAATGATTCAATTTTAAAATCTTTTAAACTTACAAAAGTAAGCATGATAAATATTAAAATTAATTTTATTCTATACATTATATAATTTAAAAAATTCATACATTGTCCTGTTAGCTTGAACAATTCATTTGAAAAGAAAACATTACTATTTTTCCCTCAGACTGTTCAATTAATTTCCTCCTAAGATCACAAAATAACAACTATATCTATGATGCAAAATATTGATTGAATCGATGCTATAAATTTACTTTATTGACATAGGAAAGACGTAAACTACATCATTTTTTGTGTTGCTATGGGAACACTTTCGTTTTATAAGGCTTCGGGGAAGAAGAAATTTTCAATTCTTTCATTAAGCTGATATTGACTTTTTTTTTTTTTTTTTTTTTTTTTTTTTTTACAGCGTATTATAAACCCCAACTAACTTAATTACAGATCTTACTGTTGATCTTAATTACATAAGATCGCTCTTTCCGAATGATTTTATAGAAAGTTAATTTCCTCCAAAACGAGCTAAAATTAGAGTTTAGTTTTACGCAAAAGGCCACTTGTTGATGCTAATTTGATAATTTGTTACCCAGATATGTCTCAATTTGTTTCAATTTATTAAAAATAATATTTTAAACTGGAAAAAATATAATTTTTTAAGCAAACGATTCTATAAATGATACATTTAAGATATCGTTTTCAAATTTTCGAATAAAATATGTTTCACTAAAATAAGGACACTTTAATTTATTTCACATAAAAAGTAATAATGTAGAATTTTTTTTACATATTAGATTAATAGAAGAAGTCGATGAATAGAATTCAAATTTAGATTAATAAAATTAAACTTAAATTTTATAAATCGGCTTTTGTTTTCGTTGGCAACTTCATTAAGAGAAATGCTTTTTAGTTCGCAGACGATTTATCGCCACCCAAAATAGATATTACTCCATGAGTTAAATCAACGAACTGAAAATGAATTTGTTCTAACCCACCGCTTTCTATCAAATTGATTTAAGAACGACAGAATAAAGTTTCAACATTATTTCAAGAGTTCCTTACTTAACACCAACCTTTGCCTTTTCTTTAGATAAAAGTTATTAATATCTCATCTAAAATTAGAGTTGTAAGAAAATGACCTTATATTTTTTTTTTATCTCCTCGAAATAGGTTCGCCGAGGACGGAGCTAATTTTTCCATTAGTCGTGATGATCCAACTGTAATACAGAAAACTCTTGACCAGGAATACGAGTTTTTGAGAGGCTTTGGTCTCAAGGATGTCCACTTCACTAGAGCTGTAAGCTGAATGATTAAATATTTGCTGTGACACATTTGTATTTTTAAACATCCGGGCACTGTGAGATAAGGAGAAATCAATATAGCATTATATTGTACGGGTGCTTTTAAAAATACATTTAGCTTACATCCGGATAACTTAATCCAATATGTGACATAAAAATGATTGAGGTTGAATAATTACTCCTTAAAGATTAAAAAAAAGTAGTATTATAATTGTATTCATCATTTAATTATTATTATTTTTCTTTAATTGAATCATTGTGAATATTTTTTTTTGTATAGTATTACAGCTGTTAATTCCTTCGGTTTGCCAATTAAATATATATATATTTTTTTAAATTTTTATAGTTAAAAGTAATAACGCAATTTTCTAAAAACCATATGATGTGATTTGTAAATTTTTAAAAGTAACTAAAATTAGCATTTTTTTAAAATTTAAATTGTTATTTTAATGCAACTCAAAAATGCAAAAAAAAGAAAGAAAAAAAAAGAAGCAATGCATATTTATTTTAATTTTGGATTTTAATTCTAAAATCTATTTTATTTTTGAAATTTTTTGTTGAACTTTTTATTATTGGTGAGCTTTTTTTTAGGATATAATTCAAAATACGCGTTTGAGAAATGAAATGTGTGCTTGAGAAAATGGACATAGACCAAAAGGTGCTTTTGAGAAAATTGACAAAGCTTAAAATGCGAATTGAAAAAAACATGATTTAAAATATGCATTTAAGGAGTAGGTACAGCACATGCTTCATGCACATGTGCATGATACATGCTTTTATAAAAATGTTCTCTAAAAATACTTATTTTAAAATTTTTTCTTAAATTTACTACCACTATTAGAAAAAACAACAACTTTTCAATCTTATTAATTGGTAGGAATGATACCAAGTTATTTATGTCAAACGCGCCTTTTCTCTTTCAAATGTTCAAAACACAAGTTGATATAAAATGCAAATTGCATTTCACCTCATTGTTTGCAAATTTAATTCCACGTAAAAATGAATATTAAAGTATTGTAACTTCGTTTTATGATAACTAAATAGTAATCTTTTTTTTCCCCCTTAGAATTTTAACGCTGCTCGAGCTTGTTTTCTTCCGGAAGATGAAAAAAAGGAACTTTTGATGAAATTGGCTGAAACTTATGGAGTTCAAAATATTTGTACAGTTTGTCAGTAAAAAGGATCCAGTTGTATGAAATCGAACTCTGTTCTTCAT
This sequence comes from Parasteatoda tepidariorum, assembly GCF_982258835.1. Lineage (NCBI taxonomy): Eukaryota > Metazoa > Arthropoda > Arachnida > Araneae > Theridiidae > Parasteatoda > Parasteatoda tepidariorum. The sequence goes on from NC_141759.1 coordinate 43,723,415, forward strand.
ATAACTTTAAAAATTAACCTAAGTTTTTATTTGTCTAAAGACTAAAATTTTATTGTTCGAAGATTCTATTTCATGATGATAAATTTATATACATCGAATATGATAAATTTCACTTTTTTGCTACAATGTAAATAAGAGCATACTTTATGTTGCAAAATTGTTATTGTTATTTTATATTATTATTTTAAAAATCAGTTTATTGTTATGTTTTGAAAAGATTGTGATTATTTTTATGTATGGAAAATTCGCTATTTTTTATCAGCTTTAATAAAGTCTTGTTCTTGTTTAACAAAGTCATTCGAAAGTTCTTATGCAGTTGTAATAATTCTTGTCTGTGACTACTATTGTAAATTTCCCCCTTTTAAAATCCTACTTTTTCAAAATATATTAGCAAACTAGTTAGTACAAATTTGTTGTAGTAACTTGTTTAATGTAGCAATGAACAAAATAGTAATAAACGGACAACTGAATATTTAGTTCACCGATTAGTAAAAGTTTGCATGATTTATAATTAAAAAGGAAATTTTTATCACCAAATTTAAAAAAAAATTATTGCTTAAAATTTTTTATTTCAATGGAATTAAAATCTTATTAAACTAAAGTTTTCCAAATAATAATATTCATTTGCAGCAGTTTTTATACATAGATTAATAAAAAAAAAGAAAAAAAAAAACCGAAATGTAATTTTTTCTTAATGAAACGAAAACTTTATTATGCCTTAAACATAACAAGCAAATTTAAGGCAATGGCGCCTTCTAACGTTCAACTCCGTAGCCTTGCAATTTTGAACCCAATCCAGAGGACAAGGGAACTCCTGGATCAAGTATTGGAAGAAATTCGCCTTGACGGAGGACTTTTTAATAGAACTATCCCGCATTTGCGTTATATGGAGAGGAAAAATACGCAAACCTCCCACGGTTGGCCTGACTGCAAAGAGACTTTTACCCATGACCCGTCTACCACGAGGGGAATTTTACACTGTAGCCGATCCGATCCGGGATTCGAACCCAGATCAGCTCATTAGGAGACGAGTGCTCTATCCTTTGAGCCATCATCATTAGGTTTGGTCACCGCAGGTAGCCGCGAAGCGAATTTGCGACTTTTAGTGGTTGACCTAAGTAAAATAACTACCCCCGCACTACAGGGGTCCTTGGTCCCTAGCCTATCGGGCAGGGTAACCAGCATCTGCCATCCAGAAGCAATGCGTGTCGTCTCGTGCACCTGATGCCCAATCCTTCAACCCTAAAGACCCACTAAAGCTGGACTGTCTGAGCTTGCTGTAAAGGAAAAAAAGGGTTTTGTGAGATGAGTTGATGCTTTGACAGAACATTGGAGCATTGGCCATGGTTGAACATGATGGCACCAGCCTTCCACGTACGAGTCCAGTTGTTCAACACATCTCCTTCCCCCTAATTTGAAAACTGGTTCACCTCCTTCAGGAAGGTCCAACGTTTGTTGGTTAGTCCTTCCAACTCTTACTTGGAGATTTAGAGGTATATTCACTAAAAAATTAAAAAGGTTTATCTAGTTTCTATTTTCTCCATTGATTGCTGCCCACGGAGACTGCGGTCCCATATTTATTGTTGGTTTGAGATTGCCTAATTTATATACTTCTGAGTTGCTCTTTTTCTTTGTTTTATACTAGAAGTTGAATCATTAATTAAAAATTTAAATGAAATAAATACAGATTTAAGATTAATTAATCTGAGTTACATTAACGCCAACATTAGTCAGCACTTTTTTAAACAATTAAAAGGAAGTAAGAATTTTTTATAAAAAGATACTGTTACCTCAGGAATTTTTTAATACTAAATTTTATAAGAAAGAGTGGTAGCTGAAATTTTTTAAGTTTATTGATTCTTAAGACAGTTTTCTTAGTGGATTTCGCATTTTAATTTTTTATTCTTCATGTATGTGCATTGCCGAATAAGGTAAACAAGACTAGACATTTGGAAACAACGAATTGGGAATAAAAGAAGGGATTTAAATTTTTTTTAGATAACAATTCATTGGCTGGTAAGACAAATTTTTATACAGATATTATTTATTTATAAAAAAAGGAAAAAAAAAAGGAAAAAAAAAACATATAGTGTTGGTCACAAATGCATTAAATGATTGAAATATGTTTTCTTATTAACCAATTTTTAAACTTTTTAAGGCCCATGAGAACTTAGCAAATATTGCAATTCATAGATTTAATTTCTAATGCTCTTTTTCTGTGGTAATATGGTTGTCCAAGGTTCTTTTACTTTTTATCGGAAAGAAAGAGGAAGGGATTCATTAATCGTTGACTACTAAGTTATCAGAGTCTACCGACCACTGTCTACAAACTGAATATTTAACTTTGCAAGTCAAGAGGAAAGGCCTCATAATAGAATAATATGTGAAAAAAACATTTCTCGGTCGTGCCTGGCATAACTCGAAAATTGTCATAAGGTAAAATTATATTTTATGCTGTCCAGCAGTGGACTGATCGTAAAGACATGGTTCCCAGTAGAACACAGAATTCAAGCATCACTGGAAGCAGTCAGTAAGCGGATGGGTGATCGCTTTGATCAGCCTGTTTGGGGTCCGAGGGTGCGCGGTATCTGTCCTCGTTATACTGTTCTACCTTAAAGTGCTCGACTTCGAGAGCAGGTCAACGGGCTACCAAAGCAGGGGACTCATCCCCTCTGCGGAGGCTCAAAAATTGCGATGGGATGCCTTTGGGGATGGCATCTACAGGTATTTTTCCTAGACCGCCGCCAATATCCCATTGTGCAGCTCTAGTGCGGCGTAAATAATGTACCAAGTACCAAATTTTATGCCATTAAATCAGAAGTAAAAATCTCGGTCAAAGTCAAAAGTTGGGAAACTCTATTTTAAGGTTTTATTATGTATCGGATCATGAACATTACTCTTATACCATTAGGCATAAGTTTGTTTCTGAACACAAGGAATGATTTTATAAGCTAAAGTGGAAGGCAAATTTATAAAAATTTCTTTTACCTTAAGAAAACTTGAACTAGGTTTTAAATTTTTAAAATGATTGGAATTTCGATTTTTTTAAAGTTAAAATGTAACAGCTTTAAAAGTTATTTTTTAAAATATCGACACATTTCTTAATTAGCAACAGTTTATAAGACCATTGTAAGAAATCGATTTAATTATGTCAAGTACAAGGAAATGAGAACGGGATTGCCTGATTAGTAGGGCGTTGGGCCTTTGTCGAAGTGGTCGTGAGTTCTATTTCCGCCGGCTGACGACACCACCAGTAGTAAATGGTGACTGGTGCACGTTACAACTGTCGGGTCGCAAAGTCCTTCATGTTCTCATAACAAACTATACCTCCTGGGGTATTGAATAGGAGAGTGATCGTTCACTGGTTCAGGTCAAAATTACGATCTGTGGATGTATGAATGGTTAGTCCCTATAAACAGGCTGTGCCGTATGTGTGTGACAGAAGTCAAATTCTTGGCTAAAGATGGCGCCACTGGAAAACACGAATAAGCTCACTCTCTTTGCCTTAGTGGCATATGACAACAACTAGAAAATTGGCTTTATAAAATGAATAATTATGTGTTATAAGGAGTTTAATGAGTTTTTTTCGTGTGAAGACTATGAATTTTCCGGTTAGTTTGAGTAACTAATTATAGGTTCTTCAGTTTATTCGTACCATTGATTAGTCATCCAGTTTATTTTTTTGGAACTAATAATGAGTGTTATAGCTTTTTTATGGAGCTAATGAAGAGTTTCTTAGTTTGCACTTGGAACCATTAATGAATTTTAAACTTTAATTGTAGAATTAACCATGAGTTATCCAGTTTGTTTTTAGAACAATTACATAAAATAATTGTCGATGAGGATGATACAATATAAAACAATATTTATTGCATTATAAACAAATATTTATAATTTACATAAAAATTAAATTTGAAAACAAAGAACTCTTTGCATACTTTCCTTTGATAACATTCACACTTTTAAGTACAATTTCAAGCTCAAAAAACAACAGAAAAGAAAAACATTTTCAAATTAATAAATGAGCTAGCAAACCTCTTTTATATTGAGCAAAGTTATACAATTTTCAACGTAAATTTATATACATTTCACATTTTCTCTCAAATCAAAATTTAATCACAGATAGCCAAGCACATTATTAACACATTTGGGAAAAAAATATTTAAAGTTCTTGAAATTTTTATTTTTATTTTTATATTGCAGGAAGCATTACATTTTTCTTGATAACAAAAAAAAAAAACAACTTTTTGTTAGTTTTTTTACTTTAAAAAAAAAAAAAAGATTTTTAGAAATATAATTCAAATATGATATTTATTTCTTTAATTTAAATTAAATCAAAAAAGCAAACATAAGTAATTGCTAACAATTAGATTTTGAGAATTCCTAAAATAAAATGTTTCTTAGACATAATTTATATTATCATTATTTAATTCATATTCTCTTACAATCCTACAACCTTTATGTGCAAATGTAAAACAGTTAATATTTTTATTGCAGATATGTTTACATTTTTTAAGACTATAAATATGAAATATCTTCTGTTTAATATTAATAAAATTTATTGCAAATGGGTATATTTATTAACTTATTAAGAAAATAAATAAATTGATGTTCCTCTTTTTAATTTTCAACGTCTACTATTTCATTTTCATGACATAACGATGAGTCACTATCATCATCATCAAAACCAGGGTCTTGATCTCCACTCTCCAATCCAGAATCGCAAATGCTAGCAGGAGATGTAGGAGCGCCATCTATTGGAGAAGAAGTGAATGAAGAACCATTATTGTTCTCGCAACCGCCACTAGAGGCGTGGGTGAGAGTATGTCTCCTAAGGTCACAGTTTCTACGGAATTCTTTTCCACAAGATGAACAGTTGTAAGGTTTAATGTCTGTATGAGTCAAGAGATGAGTTTTTAAATTACTTCGCTGGTTAAAGGTTCTTCCACAAGTTGCACATTTGTGAGGCGAGTCTTCCATGTGCAAAATTCTGTGCACAGCAAGTGTTCTGGATTGGCAGAAGCCTTTACCGCAATCAGTGCACTTGAACGGTTTTTCTTTAGAATGAATGTACCTGTAAATAAAATACAATTATTTTTTAATTTATAAGGAGTAAATAAAAAAGGAAAATTCAAAAGAAGAAAATTTAATTTATAATGAAAATTACTGATTTAAAAATATCACCTGACTAATAAATTTATATTAAACGGATAACACAATAGTCACCATTTACAATATTTCTTTTGTAAAGGGAAAAGAAATATCATTGCGTATTTTCGTTAATGATTATCAACAGAACTTTTTTATTAAAAATATACTGCTGAAACTTAGGAAATTAGTCAATAAAGTTTGATTTACTAAAAAACTAAAACAACTTTAGATTAAACGTGTTTGTCAAGTGAATAAATATATTTTTAAGAAATATAAGTTTAGTTAAAAATATTTTACGAAATTGGGTGCAATTTATATTATTAAAAAATTTTAATAAAATTTCTGTTCTCTATTAAAGACAATTTAAAAAAAAAATTAAATTATAATATTGTTAAGTTTTAGTAATAATTTTCACATTATTTATTAAAATAAAATATATTTTCAAATTCACAAAATTCCATATTATTAGATAAAAAATAAATCTGGACTTGTAGTTAAATTTAATTTGCTACAATTTATTATTAAATATAGTTAGTTATAGGGGAACTACAATTTATAATACTATCTGATGAATCAGTTAAAATTAATTTATGTACCAAAATTTTGTTCTCTGCTAATACTTATTTTCAAAAAAATAATTACAAATAACTTAAAAGTTGATACATGAATTAAATAAATAAATGAGAATACAATTGTTTTATACATATGAATTTAGCAATCTACCAGATACATCGTTGGAATTTTTTTAAATTTAGTTATTTAAAAAATGTAAATTCTGGTATTTAGAATTTAATAGGTCTTAATTTCCTTTCTAATCGTTACATTCATTTATTAATTTAAATAGAATTACAGAAATTAAATAATATTTATAAAATGAATAAACAGTTTGTGTCAAGTTATTTTTCAAAAAAAAATCAAGATGTTTCGAATTAAATTTTCATAACTAAATCAACAAATTTTTATTACTTCACATATCAATATCTTTTGAAATATAAAATACAAATTATACGGTCATTCCTATCAGTACGGTATTAGGAAGCATTTTCTCATATAATTTTAAAAATATAATATTGCAATTGGCAAATTTAGGAAGTAAATAATTACTGGATGGAACTCATGCTTAGATATTTGAAAAATATTATTGATTGAAGGTTGTGTTAAAATTAGTTTTAATCGTATTGTTAAAAATGATTTTGTTTAAAAAAATAAATAAAGGAAACGAATCTGCATTTTAACTATTCTATAAACTAGCTGACGTATAGTATTAAAATTGAATCCTCAAATCAAAAAGTAAATAAATGAATAAATTAAAATTAAAAAAAAACACAATTTTATTTTTTTAATTATTGAGAAAAAGTTTTAAAAAATTGTTTAGTTATGAAGTATTACTATTTAAAGAAGAGAAGCTTTTATTTTTGATCTTCATCCACACACGCAAAGATATTTTCTATATTATAATATTTCATAGTGCTGCCATCTACACTGTGGTAGTAAACTTAATCGTCATTGAACTCCAAATCACGATAACAATAATGATAATATAAATAAATCCAATAAAACCATACTTAATGTTGCTAGGGATCAAAATTTCAAATGAAATTTAATCTTATTATGAAAAATGTTTAAAAAATTAAGAAAAGGAAATTAAATACATGAAAGTTTTCAATACATTTTCAAATAAGAATATGCAATTTTCTCAAAATTGATGGTAAAGTAGTGATACATGCTGCCATCTATATTTCAAACAAGTCCTATTAGCACTTAGCTTTTTTTGTATTTGTTTTCTCAGTGATTTTTTTAAAGTTTTCCTTTATAGTTCCTATATTACGTAAAATAATATTTCATAGTGCTGCCATCTACGGTAGTGGCAGTAAACTTAATAATTGCCATTAAGCTCCAAAATAATAATGTAGAAAATATGTATAATTAAATCTAATAAAACCAAACTTACTAATGTAAATTATCAAACCTTTAAATAAAACGGAATCTTATTATGGTTAACAAAATTAAGAAAACGAAATGTTTATAAGATGTTGTAAATGTGTTTTAAGAAAATTTAATAAAGCGATCTCTAATAAGAATATGTTACTTTTTCAAAATTTTAAGTGAAGTAGTGGTACATGCTGCCATCTATAATTCAGAAAAACTTTGATTTATCACACATTTTTAAAAAGTTTGTATGTTTTTTTTTAAAAAAAGTTTTCCATTAACTACTAAAAATATCCTAAGAAATGTGATGCAATTGCAAATAATTTTGTTTGTTTTGTGTCAGTTAATATTGAGTTCAATCATGTAAGATGATACGAAAACTTTTATACGTTTAGTTTGCATATGAGTTTCTTAAAATACAATATTTTGGATTATGATTTTATTTTGATTTTTTTATATTTAATAAATTAAATAAATATGACTCGTATTTTGCATGTGTGAAATAATGAATAAAATTTTTTGCATAGAAAATATTTTCTGGATTCTATTTAATAGGATTAAAATATTTTTGGTAATTTATACATATAGAGATTAAAAAATTATACAGAGAAATTTATGTGTAGAACGATTAAAAATGATTATTGAGAATTAAAAAACAAAAGAAATTTTTTTTTTTTTTTTTTTTTTTTTTTTTTTTTTTTACTGCCGCAAAAATTAGTACTTTAATGTATTAAAGCAAAATAAGAAAATATTTTCAAGTAATAAAAATTATCATGAAACAAGGAATTTCCTATATTTATTTTATTTTTTGATTTTATTAATTTTTTTTCCAATAAAAATTCAGATGAACATTAATTTATTTTTTCATGAAAATAATTTGTTTAAATCATTGATTTTAATGAGAAATTATAAAATCATAATTCAAACTTTGTGCGAAGGTTTTTTCGCACGTAGAGATTTACTAAGAGGGAAGTAGTATCCTAACGTAATTATCTTTTCATTGCATTATTTACTTTATTTCATATATTGTAATGAATTTATAAGCGAATTCGGTGATGGATAGTATTTTAGAACGGGTTAGTTATTTTAATTTGCGTTATTGCAGTTGCTATACGTAAAAAAAGAAAAGAAAGTAGGATCTTGCATTGTATAATATCTGTTCAAATTTCCAATATTCCAATATTCGCGTATTATAAATTTAACGCAAACTCGGGAATTGATAGTAATTTTACGCAAATTCATTACCTCATTAAAAAAAATGTAAAAAAAAAAAAAAAAAAAAAAAACCCAACTACCTCGCATTATATGTTTTTCAAATAAATTTCTAATAAAACAATGCGATAAAAATTCAATCATATTCGTTAGAGTTATTTCCTATTTAATTTTTTTTTAATCGCAATTTTTGAACTAATTTGGTGATTGATAGTAATCAAACAGGAATTTGTTTATTTAAATTCCTGTGATTGAGAATTTCAATACTATAAAGGAACAAACAAGCTTGCATTTAAAAATATCCATATTGTAAATAGAATTAACAAAGTAAAGTGAAAAAAAATGTTTTTTTTTATTGAAGGTTCGGATAACATGCACTACATAATACCTTTCGAAAATTTAGGAGTATTAGAGCAATGACATGTACATTTCTTTACTTACCTATGATCTCGCAAATGATCTTGTCTTCTGAAAGATTTATGACATATATCACAAGTATATGGTCTTTCGTCTGTATGAGTTCTTTCATGAATTAGAAGGTTATAAGACTTCGTGAACCTTCGCTGACAGAATTTGCAAATAAATTCCTTCCTGGGCCTGGTTGATCCATTTGTGGTTGATGACGCTGTTCTAGAGTTTGTGTACCTAGGTACTATTCCATATGGGCACCAAGGTGTGACTATAGAACTAAAGGGATCTTCTACTGGACTTACAATGGAATTAGGAAAAGGTGTTTCAACAGTTGTTGCTGATTCAGCAAGTTTGGAAAAATCAAATCTTGCCTTTAAGCGGTTATTTACAGTTAAGGTGGGCTCCAAAGTATGAGGTATGTTAGTATTGCGAAGTAGTGGAGACTGGGGGAAGTACATGGCAGTATCTGCACTAGAGTATGTAGGGGTGTATTGTTCACGGTATGTTGGTAGGTGGCATACTGGCTGTGCAACAGGCATTACAGGTATTTGTCCTTTGTTAAAAGTTGCTGGGTAGTAAGAGGGTACTAGTTCTGCTGGAGGAAAACTAAGGGTAGGTTGAGGGTGTGATGGAATCATATGTCCCAAGGTAATTGGAGGTGTGTGGTAGAGCATGTTTGACCATTTGTCAATTGAGGATGGATGCATAAGGCTTTAGTTCAGAATTTTATGACGACTTAACATTTGATGATTCTGAAGAGAGAAACGTTTAAGCTATAGTTTCAATTAATTCATTCAATTAATCTAAAACCTGCAAAGAAATAAAAGAAAACCTATAAATTACACATGAAATTTTTTTATTGAATAAGTTAGTATTGTTCACAAAATATGTAACTTTTGGGGCATACCTGTGTATGAAAAGTGATATAAATGATGCCCCATAACCAAAATAAAGAATAACTAAATCTTATCGACTTTACAGATAGTTTTTGTTTATTAATTCTGTTTAATTACGTTAGTTTTTATGATTTTAGATACATGTAAACTTTTCAAATCTTAAAAACTATGTGAGGTATTTCTGCAGAACACAGCATGAACTACCTAATTTAGAGCGCTGTGAATTCTTTTGGTTTCCTTGGTAACCATTATTTAGCACATTTGTGCCTAGCATCCTTTTAATAAGGTAGTTATTTTTCCAAAAAGAAAATATAGAGGTTAGCAGCACAAATGTTCCATTGTTAATATTTATTTTTCAGAAACAAGTTAGTTATTTCTACCATAATATGTAAATAATATGGATATTTATATTTGGTTCTGAAATCTCAGCATAAGATTTTTTTAAAGCTGAAGTGGTAGGTAACAGAATAAAATATCGACTTGCTTTAAACAAATATGTTATGTACAGTCGGCAAAAAAAAAAAGATATCACCCTGAATAACTTTCGTTCTAATGATCGGATTTTCACGAACTAAGTGTTAATCTTAATGGTTCCTGGGGGTGACCTCAAATATGCTAATTAATTAGTGCTAACTATTAATTAAGTTACGAAATCAGACACAAAAACGTACTTTCTCTGAATAAACATATATTTTTTCTTACATATTTGGATTTTTAACCTTCAAAATATAGGGGGTAGCCGCAATCTGGGAAATATGGTCCCCATAGTTTGGTCAGGAGAGCGATCCAAAGTTCGTACCCCTTAATGTTAATTTCACTTTTTACGTTTTTAGTCATATTTTAAAAACTAATAAAGCAATTCGAAGAAAATTTCACCCAGTCATAAAACTCATTTACCCAAAGATAATTTCACGAAAAAAATAATTTTTAATAATTGTTAATTATTTTTTATTATTTAATTAAATTAAGGATGAAAAATTTTTGAATTATAAGGTATGAATTTTTTTATACCATATTAATCTACATATTTTTCAATTGAAAAATCTAAAGTTTCAACTGTTTTTATTTATTAGAAACTGAGAAAAATTAAAATTAATTATTTTTAAAAAAATAATTTGGCGACAATGAAGAAACGATTAAATGGAGCGATTAATATTAAAATGTGATAAACTTGCGAGGAACTTGACTTCGCGCGCTTAGCATAAAATTTCATTCATATTTTTTTCGCTAATAATCGTTTGCTTATCTTTTCATTTTTATTCTTTTAAGCTATAAAATACGATGTTTCTTCTTTAGTCGTCTAAAATTCTATTTGCAATTTAGTAAAGAAATTTGAATAAAACATTTTATTGAATAAAATACATTTTATTCAGAGAATGTGGAGTTTTATAAAAGCATGCTTCTGATAGAATATGATTAAACAACAGATTGTGCTTCCTTAATGTGATTATTATTTTTTTCTTCTCAATAACTGATAAAATTTCAATAATATACATACGAATGAATAAATTTGGAATAAAATATTCATCAATTTCTTGAATATATATTTTATAAATATTAATAAAAATACGCAGTCAACATTTTTAAGCATCTCTCACAACATCGCAAATTTCTCAAAATCTTATAGGGTAAACTAACCAGTGAAGGAATACTTAAGCTTAGCTTGCCTTTAAAAAAAAATCATAAAAATTTCAAAATATGTAATTTTAGCTAAATGACGTATTTGTTATTAAATGCATGTCGACATATTTGTTATTAAATGCAAATTATGTAAAAAAAAATTTAGATAACTTACATAATATTGTTTTAAGCTTTTGGTGGTTTAAATAATAAGTAGTAAGATAACCAAGTGAAGGAACAGTTCTTTAATTGAATAAACACTAAATTTTCCAGTGAATGAACACTTAATTTTGAGAATGTTTGATGCTCGTTAGGAATCCTTAGGCCACACAGATATCTGTCGCCCTGTAGATGCCTGAATTGACTGATGTTAACACAGGCGGGCATTAGGAAAAAAAAAAATCTTTTAAGTTTTCGTGCCCCCATTTCAGTATCTTAAGGGCCTTACGAGCTCTGTTTAAAAAGAGAGTATCATATCAGATATATATATATATATATATATATATATATATATATATATATATATATATATATATATATATATATATATATATATATATATATATATATATATATATATATATATATATATATATATATATATATATATATATATATATATATATATATATATATATATATATATATATATATATATATATATATATATATATATATATATATATATATATATATATATATATATATATATATATATATCTGATATATATATAACAAAAATAATCATAGTAGCAGTATTTGGTGGTAAATGTAGCTTATCGTAATTGAAGAATATGCTGTGCGACATTTTATGGTGAATTTGGGAACGTAAGTTTCAGAATGTATCGAAACATGTGGATGCTATTTGCTAATCATCTTTATCCAAAGAAAACCATGTAACGTAAATATCTAGCAAAATGAAGCAATTTTTTAAACAATGAATCATACAATATGCAACATATTATTTCAATATCTTATTCTTAAACATAACATATTTCAATGTTTTTAAAATGCCACTAAACATTCAGCAATTCATTGAGTTATAGAAAAAAGAAATCGTAAATTACAGAAAACCTTGTGAATGTGCATTAGAATTACTATACAATCTACATTTTATTTTTCATGCACTTTTTTTTCTTCAAACTTTCATGCCTAGAAGACTCGATTAAAGCTGTAAAAATCATTATCCCTAAAATTTTGTATATAGCTATTATAAGTTATGTTAATTTGATTTTAGTATGAAATCCTCGAATAAAAATAGCAAAAATAGCATAATCTAAATAATATCAGATAAAAAGTTCATGTATTTAAATTCTGAAAACTTATAAATCGATTCAAATTTTCTTTTCAAAAGAGATTAAAATAATTTTTTATTTTATTTATTTATTTTGCTTTTTGGACATAAATGAACTTAAAAATTGTCTATTGCCTAGAAACTTCGAGGTGTTTTCTATTAACTATTAATTAAACCTCTCAGAGCAATCACAAAACATTATTTCAATTTTTTTACAGTCAGAAATTGGTTGCCTAGCAACCTAGTAAAATTAAGCGTTTCTCTTTTGAATCAGTCAAGGGTTATCTTAAAATATTTATTTGCGTAGGCGACTTTTTTTGGCGGTTTTCTGGACTATCGCCAAATATATAAACCTTTATTGCAACCCAATTTACGACCCAATTGTTTTAAAATTTTGTCTACCCCCCCTAATTCAAGTGTCTAGATTCCAAATATGTAAAAAAAAATATATGTTTATTCAGAGAAAGTACGTTTTTGTGTCTGATTTCGTAACTTAACTAATAGTTAGCACTAATTAATTAGCATATTTGAGGTCACCCCCAGGAACCATTAAGATTGACACTTAGTACGTGAAAATCGGATCATTAGAACGAAAGTTATTCAGGGTGATATCTTTTTTTTTTTGCGGACTGTACCACCACTTTTTCTGCATAGATGTTTCTCACGTAGATCACTTGTGACAGGGCATTAATGGGTTAGTACTAAATTATATTCATGTAAGTACAGTATAAATGAATTCTTGCATTTTCGTAACTACCACCACTTACGAAAAGCGCAATCAGATGCGTTGTCTTAAAACCCCAATTTTATAATGCTTAAATGAATGAATTTTATAATTCTTAAAAATTTCCAAATTGTAAATCTTTTATGAAAAAAAGACAGTCTTGACCGTTGGTCAGCAGAAACCTGAAATGCGCTTTAGTATTAGATGGAGAATTTATTTCCATCTTAATGTTTTCCTTCTTCAAATCTGTCAACTTGTTAAGTCATGTGGAAAACGTTTACAAGAGGTGTGAAGATTTGTTTCAATATATGATTCTTGGTATACTAAATTTTATTTATAGTTATTATTGTTAGCGCTAAGTTTATTGAGTAGGTATTTACTTTTTACTGTTTACAAAAAAGAAATTGATATTCATTATACAATTGTTTTAATTTGAATCAATAAATTCAACAATTAAATAAAAAATAATAGAAATTTTGTTACCACTTTAACTATTAAAATAAAATCTAAAGGAAAATCCAAAATATTCCTAATTATCACTGAATGAAAATGTCAGGCATCAGCTATGACATATAATTTCTTAACTCTTCTTGTTCATTATCAATCAAATAATCACTAAACTGTGTTTTGGCTGTATTCTTTGAAGAGTACGGATCTTAATCAGCTCTGAAAGGCAGTGATGCCACAGGTAACTATTTATGTAAAGAGTGGAAGAAACTCAATTCACTTTTATATATTTATTATCGCTCTAATTATGCAATCGTATCTGCCATTATGACCTACATTTCTTATTATTCACATACAAACACTTTCTGCAATCTCTTTCAATAGTAAATTGAAAAAAAATATGCTTTAAATAGTAGATAATTTTAATGAAATTTTGTATTTTAATATTTAGCAATTTTAGTAGCCCGTGACAGCCCTTGCAAGATCAAGAATATTAACCCTTTCGCGCCGACTGTCACAAATACGTGACAGCATGAAACCGTATCAATCAGGGTAAAAAGATAAAACTGGTAATCAAAGTATTTCTTTAGCAGTTCATTTGTGGGAGGAGTTATAATTGTTTGATTTTTTTTAATTCACCATTACTTTGTTCAAAATAAAACTATTTAGTTATACTTTGAATTAACATTGATTATATATATGATTAAACTAACAATAATTAAAGTAAAAGCAAAGTAAGTCTGTTAAATTAGCAACGACTACATTTAAGTTACCGTTTTTTATTTAATTACAACTTGATTCTGATTTTGTACGAAAGCTTTTCTGAATCACCCGTCCCCAAGGGGTTAAGGACAGCAATCTCTAATAAAAAGTAAAACGTGGTTGTATAGTTAGAAAGGTAGACCTTTTAACTACCACGACATTTGTACAGCTTTAGAAAATATTTTTCCTTAACCCTTTGGGGCCGACTGTCACAAATACGTGACAGCATAAAACCGTATCAATCAGGTTAAAAATATAAAACTGGTAATCAAAGTATTTCTTTAGCAGTTTATTTGTGGGCGGAGTAATAATTGTTTGATTTATTTAATTCACCAATCCTTTGTTCAAAATAAAACTATTTAGTTATACTTTGAATTAACATTGATTATATATATGATTAAACTAACAATAATTCAAGTAAAAGCAAAGTAAGTCTGTCAAATTAGCAACGACTACATTTAAGTTACCGTTTTTTATTTAATTACGACTTGATTCTGATTTTGTACGAATGCTTTTCTGAATCACCCGTCCCCAAAGGGTTAAAGTAGTTCAAGTTGAGTATTAATATTTAAAAAAATTAAATTAAAAGGATTTTGCCTACCACTACATATAAATAATTGAACCAAATATATAAATTCAGCAAAATAATGCGCACAATTTTTTAGTTCTGTTCTATTTAAAGCTTTTTTTAAAAAAATTAAAGATGTCAGCTTTCGCTCACTATCATCGGAGGAATTATTTTACATGAGTCTCAAATATTGGAGGTTAGGATTAAGACTACCAAAACATTTAAATCTTAGCATTAAAGTTATAATAGGAATATGCTACAGTGCTTCTATATTTTTTTGTTGCTACACAGGTTTGTGTGTTCATTACAAGGTAAGCCTCATAAGTCTTTGTCAAGTTGGTATCACAAGTTACCAAGATTACAAGGATATTATAAAAATTCATTTAGGGCGACGGTGGAACTGGAACCCAAACTTTGCATCGCACTTAGTAGACGGCAAGAATAATTGAAACACGTTATGATACATTGCGGGTTTTGAGGTAAATCTAAAAATTTTTACCTTGTAATGTATATTGATGGTCAAGGAAATAAAAGTTTTTCTAAATATAGATGAATCTGGCAATTATTTTCACGATATATCTTTGTTTCTAGTCAACAAAGCATTCCCTTTATAGACCATTGAATTTCGTCAGTTTTGGGGATTTAAAATTTTAGGAAGAGCGCAAACATATCACTTTAACGTCTCCAAAGATTGCAAATAATAAATGTTGTTATTTATATTTTGAAATATATTTAACTATGACTTTTTAATGTAAAACTAAATTTATTTATATTAAAAATTGTAAGAATATTTCCCTTAAATCAATCTACTTTGTTTAGCACAAGGTAAGCGAATCAATTAAACAAGTTTGTTTTAAACTAGAAGTCAAATCATTAATTAAAAATTTAATAAATGCTGATTTAAATTTATTCAATCTGAGTTACATTAATGCCAACGTTAGTTAGCACTTTTTCTATTTAAGCAACTGCGGATTATATATATAAATTAAATTTACTTTATGAATACTTTAATATTAAATTTTATAAAAAAAAGTGGTATCTAAAATTTTTTAATTTTATTATTTCTTAAAACAGTTTTCTTAGTGGATTTCGCATTTTCATTTTTTATTCTTCCCGTATGCATAGCACAATAAGATAAACAGGACTAGACGTTTGGAAGCTACGAGTTGAGAATAAAAGAAGGGATTTAAATTGTTTTTAGATACTGATTCTCGTTGGCTGGTAAGACAAATTTTTCTGTTCTGATTAGTCTAGCTGGGCTCCTGAGGCCAAAAATGGCCCTTTTCCCATTCATCCTGAAATGAGAACCTAAGGAAAAACACTAGACAGATTACATGAAATGCAGCAATTAAATGGCCCATGTTACGGTGGAGAAAAAACAGATATTATTTATTTGAAAAAAAAAAAAACTTTTAGTGTTGGTCACAATTTTATTAAATGATTTAAATACGTTTTCTTATTAACCAATTTTAAAGTTCTTAAGGCCCATGAGCACTTAGCAAACATTGCAATTCAAAGATTTAATTTCCAATGCAATATATTTACGTTAAGTTGAATTAAACCAAATCCAAGTTAATAGGACTAGTAGCTTAGATGCAATTAAAGTTTTGTGCATAAAAAGTAAAGGTTTATACTAAGACCAATTTATGATTCTGAGATTATTATATAGGCAAGTTCCGGTGTCTTTGTTTACGCTGAATCCAATCTAATTAAATTAAAATTAATTTGATTGAGGGTGATTTATTTCGAAATTACAAGTGCTTATGCGTAAAACGGTACTAGGCAATAATTATAAATTTTATACACAAAATTCTCATTATTTCTAAGCAACTATCAGTTATATCGACTCCGTTTTAATTTTCTTAAACGTATAAAAGTACATAGGCCGATTTGACGATTTAAACATAGGGCACGGAGTACCTAACTCGAACTGTTCATCATTTACATTGGATAAGAGCCGGGATAGCCTGGTCGGTAGGGTGCTGGGCCATGCCCGAGAGTTCGTGGGTTCGACCGAAGACTCCACGTGTAGTAAAGTGACTGATGCACGTTAAATCTGTCGAGTCGCAAAAGTTCTCCATGTTCCCATAACAAATCAAAATCTCTGGGGGTACTGGATTGGAGATCGATTGTACTCTGATTCAGGTCAAAATTACGAGCTGTGGATGAATGAATGGATGTATAAATGGGTCCACCCTGTAAACGGGTGCGACGTATAGTGTGGCAGAAGTCGAATACTTGGCCATAGATGGCGTTACTGGAAACAACCGCACCCCCTCTGCCTAAACAGACCTACGCCAACAACAACAACATTTAAATTGGATATTATAAAATGAGGGAAGGGGGGGGGTGAGAAGCTTACGTATCATAAATTTGCTATATAATTGTAAAAATCACGCTGAGGTACTGAAAAAACACTAAATTAATATGTTTGAAAGTTTAAACTGGGATAAAGGAAAATACCATTTACAATATTTACATATGTACAATTAATCGAGAGTTGATGAAAATGAACGAGCATCTCGAATCCCTGCATCATGGGTTAAAGCCCTTATATAGCAAGACGGAAAAGAGAAAGACCTGGTACGTAAAACATTTCATTCCAGCATTTTTTTCGAAAAAAATGAAATATCTGTAACTATCAAGATTTCTTTTATAATTCTGGCATATATATAAAACTGCTTCTTTTCCAAGATAAAGTAGATATTGTTGAAAAATTTAAAAAAAGAATAAGTTAACTCCTCCCCAAAACTCGCAATAACTGAAATGGTTTTACTACCAGCCTTTCCTGTTTTCCGCCTCGCTTTCACCCCTGCCCTGCATCACTCCTTCCCCTCCCCCCGAAGTGCTTCTACGGTGCGGAGTGATACAGTTCAACTTGATGAGTTAAGTAAATTAAGCAGGGCTGCCAGCTTTTTACGCAGAGACCAATCAAGACAAATTCAGGCCCAAGGCCCGCCAAATTTTTCGGGCCCCTTACAAAGTAATTTAAAACCAAATTACTGAAGAGCAGTCCTAAAATAATAAAAAAGAATCTATTGAACTGCATGATTCAAAAGAAAACATTCTAAGAAATTTTGAAAGCAGACAATTGAAGATTATTTTTCTAAGATAAAGTTTACGTATCTATAAATTCAAGGCAAATATGAAACAACAAAACAATGTTATGTATATCAAAATTAAAATAGTTTGGAGACCACAAACATTTGAAATCAGTGATTTTTGCAAAAAGTCACTGATTAGCTGAATTATTTTTTTTATTTAGAACTTAAACCAACACAAAACTAGTCCAACTTTCATTAGACTTTTTTCTAATTTTTGAGGCCCCCCTTCAGAAATTGTGAGCCCTTGCTCCATGCCTAGGCGATAATCAGACTATGTTTCTAAGCTTTTCGAGAAAATTTCTTCCAGTGGTAGTTAAGTTTATGTTTCACTGTATTTTTATTTGCTACGTAAATTCGATTCAAAGCTATTTTCCACATCTTTATATGTAAATAATTTAAAAGTTTCATATAAGACGATACGTAATTCCGATCTATTCATAGGTGATGAGGCTTTTAAAATGTTGGCGAAATTACTGAAATTTCGTAACCTATGGTTTTTAGCAGTTTACAGGCCGATAAAATATTTTTCAAAAAGCTTTGCGTAAGAAAAACGCCTCACTTGTCTAAAAATATAGGTCAGACGTTAAAACAGTTATAAAACAGGCAAACTGTCACTCACAAATTTTGTGATTCAAGAGCTGTTTGTATTTACATACCTGCCAACTTTTAATCCTTTCCATTATAATTTTTCCCAGTGGTATTAAAATGGAATTAAAACTTCAATTTAAAGCAAACAAATACGTTGTATTTGAGAAACTTAAGTTGACAACCATGATAGTAACGCATATTTATATATATGCTTAATTTTTGTGAGAATAGTGGTGATCAAAATCATTTAAAAATTAAATTTATAAAAGAAAAAATAGTATATATTTACTACCACTTTAAATATGAAAATAAAATCTTCGGGAAAATCCGGAAGAGGTGGCAGGTATGTATTTAGATTCAGAACAGGTAAGCGAGATTTTAGAGCAGATTAACTTCTTATGTAAGTCAAAAATTGCAAATTGTACGTATGAAACTTAACACATTGTTGACCGGTCACCAGTTAACTCGTGTTTTCATGGCCAAACGTTGGTGACCGGTCTCGTTAGCAGTGATCTCGTGGTGACTATTTTAAAAAGTGGGCGTAATTTTCCTTTTTAAGTTTTACTATTTAATTCTCTACCAATTTATATTAACTTTACGAAACCACATATTTTTTAAAACTAGACATAATAAGACGAACTAATTATATTCATAAATTAAACAAATTCTTAGACATATATTTGTTACCACTTACTCAGTTGTTACCCAATTTTCTTTTAAATCGCTCTTTCGTAAACTGACATAACCTTCATAGTGGTCCGATCGGACTATCTATGCACAGACTACCTAACTAACCGTGCAAGTTAAATCTGTCGGGGTCACAACGTCCTCTAAGTTCCCATATCAAGTCAATACCTTTGGATTAGGTTTAAAATTACAAGGCTACAGAGTTGAACATAGATAGACGTAAATTCAAATTTGGGTCGGCTGTTATAAAATAAAAATAGAGCCTCTAATATCGGATAATATGAAAACGTAAAATCATTGAAACCCATAAAATGTTTTTCTTTATTCCGCTTGGGTGACTTATTGTGCGGATTCCGTGAAGATGGTGATAATTCAATATCATTATTCATTTTCCTTAAAATAAATATTATTATTTTATTTATTTTATTTCAATTATTTATTTTTTTGTTGACGATGAGCAAGCTTTCGTAGACTAAGAAATAGTCTTTATGTTAATAGAAGACTTATTGCATGGATTTTGAATGTTGGAGATAATTCAGTTTTAGAATTTTCTTTGAAAATGAATAATAAATAAGCCTTATTATTATTTTTCTTTTTTTGATTAACGATAAGCCGAATTTCGCAAGCACATGATTCTAGTAATGGTAAATTTTGAGAGGTTACGTGCTAATTTTTTATTTTTATTATTATATTCTCTATCTTTTTATTTGTGATTTAATGCTTTAATAAACTATCTGTTCTGTCTTTTAAATTAATATAGCAGTTAAAGTCTAAAGGAGAACTTCATTTTTTCATTTCATTACATAATTTTCATTTATGTAATAAATGAATCATGTAATAAATGAATAATAAATCATGCAAACTTTTTACTGTAAAACTCTAGTGATGGCTAATGAAGTGATGAAGAAATGGTAGGCAGAATTCTATGATATCTGGGGCAAAATTTTCAAAGTAGCTGCTTTAGTTTAAACTATTTTTACACAAAGCATGCCATTTTTTCGGAAGATTTTAATTTTTTATTTAAGTTATAATATATATTGCTACATTGAAACTAGTTTCAAATTTTAACAAATTTAAACTAATTTTTAACTACCACTACATTTAAGTAGTTCAAACATGCTTATAGCAGGCTTTTTAAGTATTCAATAGTGTAGTTAAGTGTTTGCTTATTGTGTATTAGCCTTTCACTATCACTAGCATACCTGTCAACTTTTACGCATTTGGCGTAAAATATATTTTGTATATTTAAAGTGGTAGAAAATGTATGCTTTATATATATTCTTTGCGTTTATAAACTTAATTTATAATCTTTTTGAGCACCACTATTTTTAAAAAAAATGAAGCATATATATTAATCTGTAATAGCGTCATGGTAGACAACCTAACCGTTAACCATATACCGTGTGTGTTTTTGCTTGAAATTGTAATTAAAATTCCATTTTACTACCACTGGGAAAACATCCTCGAAAGAATTAAAAGTTGGCAGATATGCACTTACAAAAGCAAAGCGTCAAATTTAGCAGGTCTACTCAAAGTAAATGTACTACTGCATGGGCATACATTTTCTGATTAATTTATATTTGTGGTAATTCCGACAAAGTTGTTTCTTTGAAAATCAGAATAAAACCGAAATAGTTTTGCTATCACTTTTTCAAATTTTGTATACTTTAAAAAATTACATTTCAATATTTAACGGCTTTAAAAATGTAATTTTACGTACCTTTTATACAATGTGTTAAATTATTAGAAAGGCTGTCACAAGTGAGTAAAAATGTTAGAAATGGTAGAAACTCAATCGATCGTTTATTATTTAATTCTTCAATCGTAATTATCACTATGAGTTACTATGCAAATTATTCATATTTAAAGCGAAAATAATTTTTATCTATACTTTTGAAAGTGAATACTTTCAAAAGCTCACTAAGAAAAAAATTTGCTAGAAAAAGTTTATTATTTTAATCTCGTTTTATAGGTTTTTGCTATCTATTCAACATCACTATCATACATATTTAGTAGCTTAAGGTATTCATGAATTAGACATTTAAATATATGTTTAAGAAAGAGTAAATTAAAATTTTAGAAAGGAACATTGATGCCTAGAAGTTTATAATTATTACCTTTATGGAATTGTAATTTAAAATTGCATATGTTTGGAAATGAGAAAATCAAGTTTTATGTAATCGAAAATCAGTTTTCTATAACCACTTCTATAATAGAAATATGTAATATAAAATATATTTTTGAAAATAGAAAATAAAAAAGTTTTTTTCAGTTTTAAAGTTTTTTTTTTAAATATAAAATTTTTATAAAACTATTAAATAGCCTTTTTTTAATAACTTGTGATTTGTTTAATACATTAATGTGAGTTCATGATTTCTATGATTTTGTATGCATTTTGTCATCATATTATAACTAAAATAGTTAATCTAAACAGGTAATACTTGCTATTACTATACTAAATATTTGACGCGTATTGGAATTAATCATCTTCGCTAATAGGCAATAAACTAAAACATTCCTGGGAATTTGAAACTATGATTGAATAAACATTCCTGGGAATTTGGTTGAATAATTTTGAATAATTATGGTCGTCATCTATCTGAGAGTGCTATGGTTGAACAATTTTGAAAGGGTTAAAAAATTACAAAATTAAATAAAATTGTAAATTTAAAATTGAACTACAAAAATAAATTAAAATTTTCATTTGTTTTCAAATTTGTTATTTCAACAAATTGTAAAGTTCACTGAATATTGGAATTTTTCACCGTTGTCAAAAATCGTTTTGTATACTTCAAACAAAATGTGCATTATAAATGACGATTTCAAATTTGTTTGTGATTGTTTTTTAAAATAAGAAAATTCATCCTTCACTCTTTTTATTATATGATCGTAAAAATTTAAACTTAATCGAATATCGCCTAACACAAACGCGTTATGATTTGTACTAAAATAAAATACTTTGTAACATCAGTAGCTCATGAAGATAAAAAGGGTTGTATCAAATCATGTAACCACGATTAGAATTGTCATGAAATTTTTTTTTGACACGAATAGCTTTCTTTTCGATGTTGGAAAAGTATTGAATGTTGATGCAGATTGTTTCTTATACTTCTGAACAACTTCCAACTATTATCGTCTTTTTTTATAATAATTTTCTTTAAAAATTCGTGTGGCACAGAAAAAAATGACAATTATAAAAAGTTAATTTTAAAATTGAATAGCACTTGAAAACTGCATTAGATAGCTGCCATTTGCTTAAATGATTTGATTGTTAAGATCCTTTAAAATGTATTTTATTAAGTTAAGAATAAAGTTGAATTTAATGCTTTTTTAAGACTTTAAATGTAAGTAAAATTTTTTGGGGAAAATCCGTAAGAGATGATAACTATCACTTAAGCCTTAGCAGAGCTGATATCAGGCAGTGCATTTGACGCATATACACGTCGGACAAAATCTCTATTACGATGTGCATGACGTGTATTATCGTCTTGTTAAATAATAAAAAATATACAATTGTCTATCAAAACTCGAAATTTTAATGAAATACAATATGAATATTATTTTGTGTCATACTTCTTTTATATTGACAATAAAATTGTTACGTGTTTTACATTGCGTTGCCCAATACCGTAAGCTGCGATTGAACGACGAGCGTTGATTGATGTAAATAATTACGTTGTTTACGCAAATCTGCGTATAACCATTAGCATAACGATTACGCATAAACAATTAGTAGGGCGAATACTTTGCTATGCGAGACAGAGTCCTATACATTCTTGAATTCAATAAAGAATTCTATCACAAAGCTTGCTTTTGTAGTATCTACAGAAAGGTGGAAGATTAGATCGAAAATAAACAAAAAACTGGTAGAAAACCACTTTATTTGTTTTCTTCAGACCTTAAATGGCACGTGCCAAGTTAGGCCTGGACATTACTTTATAAATGATAACAAAATTGAACGAACAAAACTGCGACTGATTCAAATGGTAATAAATTGTGTATATTTTACAAAGTTGGATTAAATTGTAAAAAAATTTAGTTACTTCGTTTCTTTAAAAGTATACATCTACCGAACTTATGGGCCTTAGGTTTAGAAGTTTGAATCATTGATTTCCATGGTAGATAAAGCATTTCTTCTTAACTTTAAATATCTGATTATAGTATTAAAATATAAATGAAGCTAAATTTTTAAACCACTACGGATTTTTCTGGTTATTTCATTTTCATGTTTAAAATGGTAATAAAATTCATAAATTTAATTTTAATTTTAAATTTAATCTAAAACGATTGTGATTACCGCGTCACATAGATAAATACATTATTTGTATAAATGGAAGTTATTCTAAGGATAACAGAAACAGGCGACTAAAAATGGGAAAAGTGGTGAAAGTATGCAACTTTCTTCGGACTGCGGATAAATATTTTCGAGTGGTTGTCTCCAATGTATGTTTTTTGGTTTAGTAAATTCAACTTATATGGTTTTTGCTCCCCTCTACTTCAAAAATAATTCAAAGGCATAAGAGATACGTCACTTTGTGTTGTAGTTAAGCCCTGTTAATTTGAAATGTAAGTCATAATGTTAGATACTAATGTATAATTAAAGAGATATTAGATTAAAAAAAATGAGTTGAGTTTCTACTATTTTTCAGATTCATAGTCGTCTGTGGCATCCCTGTAACCATAGCAGGACTGCCAACAACTACGCTTCTTGCAAAATATATTACTGAGTTGTTGACAACGGAACAATAAATCTTTCAGAATTTTGGTTAAATTTGCCATCATTTTAATAGCCTTGCCAGAGATGCCAACTGCTCCGCACACGCCGAAATAATAAAAAAAAAAAAACGGCAAATAACTACAACGTAAATTTTGCAAATATCTGACTATTTTTGCTTGCCTTTTAACAGGTATTGCATGACATAAGTACTTTACAGTGGTGAATTATATAAGACTAAGAATTATTTAGAAATAGTGGTGGATAAAAATCTACTATATTGAATTTATTAGACCAAGAATCACAATTGATAAACTACCACTTTAAAATATATATTTGCTGTTTGGAGCAAGTTGTTATCTCTGCGAGAAAAGGGTATCAAACTGCCGTTTTATATGAACTTTCGAATCATATCCATGTGTGGTGTGAAAAATAACAGTATATCAAATTTACAAGTTACAAAACAAAGAATTATACATTAAAGCATAAACTCAGGTACAAGTGGAAGAAAAGTTTTCCACAAAGCGTAGGCATACTCATTTTAAAGATACAATCATTATTATTACAGAGTTGGTTTTCGGTCAATTTGATTTTAAAACATATATGATTAGTCAACTTTGAACTCCTTTTTTTGAGAAAATTTCTTCGAATGATTTCTTCTTAAATTTTTTCTAATGTTAAAATTTGATTGAAAGTTTTTGTCTTTCACCACTACATGTAAATGATTCGAAAGTTTATGAGAAAATTCCTTTTGTACCACATTGAGGATTTCCAAATTTTAGAAAATTTGCTAAGAATTCTGAAAACTCTAGTTCTTAATTGGTTTTCACTCTATAATATGCGTCGCAGAAAGTGTAGCAGCATCCCGGTATTTATAGAATATTTTATACCTAAGTTAGGTAATGAACAGTGTTTCAGTACTTAAAATGATATTCATTAATATATTAGCTAGTAAAAAAATAATTGTAGCATTCAATAATTCATAGGTGATAATATCTCCAATTATTAGTAATTGATTAGAGAGTTGGATTGTTAAATAATTTTAAATTGGAATCAATTGAATAGATTAAATATAAGAGATTTTAATAGATTGCTGAAGGAATTTCAATTAAATCTTTTAATTATATATTAACTACTATGTCTTTGATTACAGTATTTACATATTTACTAAAGAGCGAAAGTCAACAAAATAAAAAAGTAGTAAGATAATTATGATTTTTTTCCCTTCATTACATTAGGGTGAAATGAGATATTTTCAATATCGGGGTATGTTAAAATTTATGTCATCTTGTTAAATTCTAAAATTAAGTAAATATAACAGTTTCAATAAAGTATGAGATAAAATGTAACTACTCTTTAAACTATAAAACATTGGTTATCTGCTACGAATTCTTTATGGAATGCGGCGACCACTGTATGAGTTACAGTGATCGAACGGTCCTTCAAAAATCGGTTTGATATACCAATAAAAAAGTTACAAATTTTCATTATTAATTGTTATTATTATTATTATTTCACTTCAAAATTAGAAATCTGAGTTTGTGATCAAATATATTTATTTGGAAATATTAAGTGCATACTTGCCAACTTTTACGCTTTTCAAAAAAAAGTTTTCCTTGTGGTAAGGAAAAGCTAATTAAATAAAGATTGTATGCTGGTGTTTGTTAATGTTTAGCCAACACGTACTGCCGTTGAGAAATAATTTTAGTGGTAGTGACATTAGCATTTTGGTGTATTAATTGTTTTTAGTTTACAACAACGAATCAATAATTTTAAAAAATATGAAGAAAAGATCTATTTGTTGGCCAATTTTGCTTATAGATATCTTAGTAGTTTTATCTTTGGAAAGTTCTTCCAAACTTAATTGTTGTTTTGAAACAACTTTGAAAAATCCCTTTTAACAACTATACAAGTTGGATTGTCCGCAACTCTCTACAACAGGCTTATTATGTATATATGTTTAAATTATTTAAATATAGTGGTCGTCAAAATCATTTTTAACCACATTTATCTAATTATCTAAAAAAGAATGAAATGTAATTATATAAATTTTACCACCATATTATAAATATAAAATCTTCCTAAAAAGCCGAAGTGTAATGGGAATACAAAGGTATTAAAAATTACCTAATTTTCATAATTTTGCTCCCACTTTTCAATTCTGTAAAAAAAAAAATCCCTTACGAACGCTTGAGGTAAGTGTCTTTTTGTACCTTCCAATCCTATTAAAATTAACATAGTGGTAGTAAGATTTGATATTTTTCTCCTATTTTTAGATGAAGCGAGATATTTTAATTATTGTAGCATGTTAATATATTAAGTAATTATTGTTATTTTTAAAAATGCATATGGAGTTATTTTCAAAATTTAATTGAAAGTTATAAATTAAATTAAAATTTGTGTTAATTTAAAACGAAATTAAATTTTTTTTTACAGGAAGTTGCAACCACCAGTTAAGTATATCTTGTAGTGGTATTTTATTTGCCCTTTTAAATGTTCATATCTAAAACAAGATTATTAATTAAAAATATTGAATTAAAAAATAACAAATAAAATTATTTCAATCTAGACCAAATATAAAGCAAAAGATACCTTTTGAATTCTCACGGCAACTGTTCGCTTTTGATGCGGGACTGAGAACGGTACGTCGCCGCTCAACTTCCAAACTGAGCTCCGTCGACGCGTGTTGAGCAACCCCTTGATCGACTCGTTGTATTTGCCCGTAACTCACGCTGCTTGTTCTGCGGCTTCTGTTTAAGGCGGCCCGAACGCCTAAATGAGGGTTAATTTCACGATCGGCGCACCCATCTTGCCCCACCTCTTTTTCCACTTTTTCATCCCCTCTTCCTCCTCCCGCAATTTCATCGGCATCCGGATTTTGTTCTACGATTTTACACCCCCTCTATTTCCCATTATCTTACATTGTTTTCTTAACGATTAAAAAATGGTCTCATTGATGAAGTTAAGACTGCTTAAGATTTTGAAATCAGAACGCCACGATAGCAACGTTTATAGTAAACGTAGCGTAAATAAACATTAACCCATTTATTTGGGTATAGCGTCATTTTAAAAAGACAGTCCCTTTTTACATCCTTTTTTGTTTCTTCTTTTTTTTTTCTAGCGAAACTAAAATAAAAAAATAAGCATTAACCCATTTATGCATAACGTCTCTTAAAAAGACGGCTCCTTTTTCTATTATTTTTTTTAAATAAATAAATAAATAAAATCAAACAAACATATATTCATTTGGACCGAGCGTCCTTTTAAAAGGACGGCTCCTTTTCTCATTATTTGTTTTTAAATAAATAAATAAAAAAAAAATAAAATCAAACAAACATATAACCATTTGGACCGAGTGTCCTTTTAAAAGGACGGTTCCTTTTTCCATAATTTTTTTTTGAATAAATAAATAAATAAATAAAATAAAATAAACATTAACCCATTTGAACCAAACGTCCTTTTAAAAGAACGGTACCTTTTTTTCATTTCTTTTATAAAAATAAATATTAACCCATTTGGGCCTAGCATTCCTTAAAAAAAACCAATCCTTCTTTCATTATTTATTTATTTAAAAAACAAGTTAGAGCCACAGTGTTTTATCATAAGGTTGCAGGAGAAAAATATCTTGGTCTATCCTTACATATCAATCATATAAATATTTATATTTGGATCGAAAGTTAAAACACCGTGATATTTTTATAACTAATGTGGTAAGCAACAAAAATTAATGTTTATTTGATATAACATAAGATGTAATCAGGACTGCCAACTTTCTGCCCTTTCTGTAAAAATATATTCTAGTGGTAGCTAATTTTATCTTTTAAATGTTTTGTTTTTTGTTCATTTAAACTTATTTTCCACACTACTAAATATAAATGAATTAAAAGTTCAAAAACAATGCTCTAATTTTCTAACTCTCATATGGTGGGGCTTTTAAAATGTTCGCAAAACTACCAAAAATTCAAAAAGCTTTGGTTTTTAAATGTCTACCCAACCACTCTATAAAATATTTTGCAGGAAGCATAGCAGTTGGCAGGAATGTGTCTGACGTGTTTTTTTTTAAACTTAGATGTTTTTTATATGTGAACCATTTATTACATACAAGCTTTAATGCAGGGGGGCAAACTTTAGAGTTTTTTGTAAATTTTTTTCCCAGTGGTAGCTAGGTGCTTTAATGCATGTTTTATAAATTTTATCGCATTTTGTAAATTTGATTTAAAGTTATTTATCTTACCACTACATGTAAATGATTCAAAAATTCGTTCCTCAACTCTCTCGTGATAAAGCTTTTAAAATGCTGGCAAAATTAAAAGAAATTCAGAAAGTATAAGTTTTTAATTGTCTAGCACTCTATTAAAAATTTTGGTGAAAATTTAATATAAATAGCCCTGGAAAAAATTTAATATAGGAATAGACAGCTCTGTTTAAATAGTTCAAAGAATTTGAAGGATAAAAAAAACAAAAACATTAATCGTTTAAATGCTAACTAAAGAAATGGTTGGCCACAAATTTGTCGTTTGAAAAATTCATCTGTAGTGGGTGTTTGAAAAAAAAATGTATGGGTGTTTGAAAAAAAAAATGTATGGGTGATTTTGACAATGTTCAAATTTTTGGGACATTTGCAAGTCATAAAAGTTTATTTTTAAATTGTTATTATTATTATTATTTTTAAGTTTAAAGATAATGTGTCAAGAAGCTTGTCCAACAAATTGTAAGACATTGCTTTTGTAAATATAGGGTAATCCAACCAGTGAAGGAACACACCCCACTGAATGAACATTTCATAGATATTTTTTAAAAATAAGATTTTAGAAGTTTTTAATTAGAATGATTGATAACAGTAGCTTACAACCTAACAATAGGAAGTTATTTAACAATGAATTGGGTTACCTGGTTATATTGTCTTCTGTGGAAAATTTTTTGAATTTGTTAGTATCTGTGCATCAATCACCTTGTTTCTTTGACAAAATTATATGGTCAGTGTTTGTAGTTATCCGTTAAAAGTGCAATTAATTGCATTTAATAGTTTTATTTTTCTCACCGTGCAAAAGAGAATTCAAAATAAGGTTAATGAAGTTACGTTTTATTTATTTTACGCATCATAGAATAAGCAAGTACTGAGGTTAGGGGGTGTTTATTAGCTGGATTACCAAACGATGAAAAACCAATGAATGAACAAGTGTTCCTTTACTGGGATTTTTCCAACTTAATAGAAATAAAAGAAAACTTTTTTGATTTTCTTGTACCTTTAGTCATATAATACATCAAAATTCTGTTAAAAAAAACAACAACAACTTCCTGCTAGTGAAGGAACAGACATCTTCCTTCACTGAGATATTCTTCACATTTTTCATGGGGTTAATTCTAAACACTGGGGGATCCGCGTTCGGCTGACTAACCGGAATATCTGCTCCTGCACCCCAGAACCCAAGGTCAAGAAAACTGAGATGGGCACAATAGGCCTTGGCCCTCTATGGGCTGTGGAGCCACTGAGTTTAGTTTATATATATATAAAGCACAATAAAGACAAAAAGGATAAAAAGACAAAAACGTAGAAAAGTAAGAAATTTAACAAGTTCTATTTACTGCGCATAAGCTGCAAGTATATAGAACTCATAAAGTAAGTTAAAAATATAGGGAAAACATGGAAAATATTAAAGATAAATGAAAAGAGTAGAAGAAACACTATTAAAAAAACATAAATTAAAAAACAGGAAAACAGAAAAATTTAAAGATATAATCTTTCCATCAGCTCACACGATTATATCCGCAAAAAGAAGTGCTTTCCAATATTGTATTAATATAGCCGAAGCGAAATATATCGTACTATATATTAAAATATATTTTCATATTAATTTTTATTAAAAAAAATATTTTATCTAATATATATATATTTTTTAATAGTTTTTCGTCTTCTCTTTTCCCTAATCATTATTATTTACCATGTTTTCGCTATATTTTTAGCTTCTGACTCAAAACTCTGATATTAAGTCATTTACCGTAACTGTAGAAATACAAAGTGCCGAGTTGGAAATCCAGAAACGTTGCCTGGGCATCATAAAAGTTTTAATCTAGATTCACTTCCAATGTTTTAAAAATTATTTTAATTTTTTTAAAACTTTTTTTATAAATTAATGCATGATTAATAATAATTGGCGTTAATATATATATTTTTTAATATTTATGGTTTGTGTACTTTTTGCATTTTTTGCCATAACTCTGGAACTACTTACAAGAATCCATGGGCATCTCATTCATACTAAGAAAATTTTACGCTATACTACTGCTACCACTTATAAGCAGCAATGGCTCAGTGGGTAAGGAATTGAACTGTTACTGTAAAAAACTTGGGTTCAATACCCAGTGGCGACTACAGGCCCACCCAGCTTCAGTTCGATGGGCACCAGCTTATCTGGGAAGTAAAAAGGGCATGTGCGTAGTGCTGGCCACATTGTTACTATCATGTTGTTAGTCAGGAAATTGTGGAGCCTTGAGCTCCATGACCCCCGTGGGCCACAACGTTCTATTGCGAAAATTCTTTGCTTTGTTTTACTACTAATAATAATGCTATTACTTATACTATTACTACTACAACTAATAATAATTAGAAAATACTACTACTACTAATTAATAAATAAACAAGTAAAGAAATAAAATAATAATGATGCATTTTGATAAAATTTTTTAAATTACAATCAAGTTACAACAAGTTTTAACGTTATCCGTTCATAATAAAGAGAGTGGGATCATTGTTTACTGTAAATTAATTACTAACCTACAATTTTAAACAAATTTTGAAATTGATATACTTTAAATATTTTTAAGATAAAAAATTTCTCAAAAAAAAGAAGAAAAAAAGAAACTGAATTTTTTAAAAAATATTTTGACTTTTTGAATTATTAATTCTCTCTTAAACAGTATTAAAATTATCCTGCAACTTGACTTATTAAAACAAAGGGCACGTAGCACGTAGTAACCAAACAAGAACCTTAAGGTTGTACACATCGGTCATAGTAAAAATTTGAGTTTTACTTAAATGTTATATTATTCTTCATTTATTTACAAACAATCTACATTTCCTTATGTGCATGAATTGTAGATGAAGTCTGAAAACATAAAACACATTAAGCTGAAAAACACATAAAATTTCAAGTTTGAGATTCATAGAGATGCATTAGAGTTAGTTTTCTTCTGAGTAATTTTTGTTTGAAACTGGAAATGCCGTAGATAAATTATGTACTTGGAAATGTGAAGAAAATACAATTAAACAGTGTATTTACTATTTTAACAAAGCTAAGAATACGAAAATCAAGAATCGAATTAAACTTAACCCTTTTGTAGGCCGTGGTAAGTATACTTACCACCACGTTTTACCACTTTTAATTTAGGTTTCCATTTTTCAATAACTTCAGCTTTCTTGAAGTGAGTTTGAATAAAATTGGTAACCATTTGTCACTTTTAAAAAACGTATAAAATACATAATTCCTTTTGAAGTTTGTAGCATTTAAGGAATTTATTTTATAAATAAAGAAAAATAAAAGTCAGTAAGTTCCTAATAGGTCATGTTAAATATATTTACCACCAAAAAAATGGCATTTTTATGAACTAAATGAGTTTTTTTTCTTCTTAATATCAAATACTGTTCTTAAAACAATTTCAATTCCAAAAATACTTTAATTTACCTTTACTGGAAATAAAGGGACCATTAAAGGGTTAAATTAAAATCAAATAGAATAATATCAACAAAGTAAAACTTTCACTTCACAGTAGTTAATCGATTTACAAATTTCAAGAGTGTAAATGATTACAGAAGTAAAACTGATGTTAGTAACTTTTTTTTTAAGTTAATACCAGTAATTTTTAAATCATTTTAGGGGATCGTAATAATTTTATAAGAATGCTTTTTTAATTATAGTGGTATTAAAGTGGGAAAAAATCTTTAAACTCCTGCTCAATGAGGTAGATCCAAATTTTGCATGGGTAGAAAGGACACTATTTCTAAAAGCTTCAAGCATGATCTTTCAAATTATGCCAACAGTTTTGACAAAATTTTCCAAAATACCTGTTTCTAAAAGAAAAAATTGCTCACATAGAATTGAATAAAATATAAATGTTACTAACATTTTGAATATAAAAATAAAATTTTACTCAAAATGTGTAAAAGTTAGCAGCTATGCCTTAACCGCGCATTCAAAACTATTTAAATTTTTTAAAATGTCTTTTTAAGCTATGTCAATTCTTTGTTATACGCATTTTGTTGTACCTCAAAATTTTTGAAAACGTATTTCAAGCTATGTCTATTTTCTTCTATACGTATTTTGAGCTATATCAATTTTTTCTAACTTGCATTTCTAGCTATGCCTATTTTCTTCAATATGTAATTTGAGTTATATAAATTTTTTCTAATATGCATTTCTAGGTATGTCTATTTTCTTCTACACGTATTTTGAGCTATATCAATTTTTTATAATATGCATTTCTAGGTATGTCTATTCTCCTCTATACGTATTTTGAGCTATATCATTTTTTTCTAATATGCATTTCTAGTTATGTCTATTTTCATCTACTCTTTTTCTTTTTAATATGTATTTCTGGCTACGTGTATTTTGTTTAATGTGCATTTTGAGTTATGCCCAAGCAAAAAATTTTCCCAATGATTGACTCAAAGTTTCTTAAGATCGGCATTTCCAGCTATTTATTATAGCAGTTTTTTTAAACACTTATGATTCATAGCTTAACAGTCCAATCGTAAAGAACAAGTATAACATCGTTAAACGATCGTTTAAATCTGAACTCCCGGGCTTTAAACAAGATGCGGGTGCTTGCTATTCAGGAGCGCAATAGATGGAATCAAATCACTTTCAAAGTACTTAATTTACTTTAATAGATCTTTAAGCAACATATAATTTGTTGCTTTAAACTGTTTACTGACATAATAAGTTTAATACATCTGATTTTCAATTGAGAATGGTATATCGTCTCTTGTTAAGACTAAGTTACTGTTAGAAAATTTAATTTCTAATAAAGAATAAAAGCAATATTAGGGTTGTCGTGGGTCTTGTAAATTTTAAAAAGTGATAATGAAAATTAAACAAATGTCGATGATTTAATTTCTGTGTAACCACCACTAAAAATTTTTTTCTAAAGAAAGTATATATGCATGAAAATTTCAACTTCTTAACTACTTGACGGTGTATTAAAATAAAAAATATCTTCTAGCATTAACCTTAATTTATTGTTAATACTAAAATTTTTAGTCGAGATAAATATATTTCGAACTTGTGTCGAATTTAACATCGGTTTTAATCAATTCAGCCATTATTGTAAAATGAAAGAAAAAGTGTTATTTAATCTTCACATATTATAAACTAGTGTTATTAAACTACTTCAGAGTAATCAATTAATTCCCGGACTAATATATTAACCAATATTGAACATTCAACATAGCAACCAACTCTCCTGGAGTTAAGAGTTGATTTTATTTTTTACTTTAAAATGATAGCAAAACTATGTTTCTCCATTTAATTCTTGAATTTATAAATTTAATTTATAAAGAAACTTTATATGTAAATAAATTGAACATGCATATTCAAATGCATGATAATTATGTGATTGAGTGTTGTTTAAGCTCTGGGAAAATATAAAAATATTCTGCTCGCTATTGTCATTTCATTACCATTTGAGGAGTTAGCTATTCTAAAAAATGGCAAGTATGATTTAAGAAATTATTTTGAAGCACTATTTATTTAAAATATTGTTCTTTATTTCAATAAAGTATTTTATCCAAATATTATTTTTTGTAATAAAAAACATACACATATCCGAGATTTTTATGACGATTTTATGCCTTGTTGATTTTATTGAAATTAATTATATGAATTAAGTCCACTTTGCCATTAACTGTTATTGATATAAATTTATAGTAAAACATTTCAAATTAACGTAAAAACTTATGACGAATAAAATTTCATATTGTAATTCAAAAATTGTACTAATTGAACAAAATTATAATTCAAAAATAAATAAATTACGACATAGAAAATTTAATATAAAATACGGTAACTGCATTATTTATATATTCTTTTTAAAAACACAATATCTCTAATGCTAAACAATTGCGATGAAGGTGATTATTCATTAAATCAGAGTGTTTTAAAATAGGTTGATAGAAACTATTATTAAAATTTTATTATAACTAAAGTGGTAGTAATTTTTTTTGATATTTCTTTTTCTAATGTTTAAAATTGATTTAAAATGCTTTTGACATGATCATGAATACTACTTAGAAAGATTATCTAATTTAGGGGCTCTAAGATAGACTACCTCGAATTGCGCAGTAGTACCCTGGAAAAAAAAACTGATAGAAAACTTGAAACTGGTTGAAGCTCCTTTAAAAGTAAATATAAATTTACTGTTTGTATTTCATTAATTTTTTTCCCAAATAAGAAACAGTCCAGTATGTAATGACTAATATTAAGATAGATACATTCCTTCCCTCCTGAAAACAAGATAAATAGGAGTTGGTACTACTACCATCTTTTTCCTACTTTGCGAGATACACACAGCCATTAAAATTTCGAAGATGTTAACTGCTGTGATTGTTCTTTCTGTAAAAATTTTAATAAATTGGTAGTGAATTAAAACGTAAACTTCCTAATACTGAAAAACGCCCACTTTTTATAAAAGTATCTATGAAATAAATTCAATATGAAACATACTTCAATTTTTTTCTGTGTAGTGGTTGAAAAATGACTTAAAATGAAAAATACTAAATTAAAAATAATTTATATTTTGTAACCGCTAAAAAAATCTTTTTTTACAGAACCGAGTTAGTTGACATCTCTGAAAATATGAATGATTATTTAAAAACATTTTTGTTTTAGAATAGTTCGAATATTAAAGCACAACTTTTGTTTATTGCCTTTCTCCATGTCTGTATAAGTGTAATTTGACGTTAATGTAATTTTATCGATGTTTGTATAAATTTAGTTTCGTTTTAGAGTAATTGGCTTTAGTTTAGTTTGGCATAAGAAAATCTTAGTTTGGCATCAGTAAAATTGTATTACTTTTTGTATTAGTGTACAACTTACTCATCTTAGAGCATATTTTAGAACTTACATGTTTGAATTGCATCTTTCAAGAAATTTTTAAGAAAATCAAAATATACTTTTGACATTTTCTAAAAAACTATGTATAATTCACCTTCATTGACACTCTTTACTTCTTCTTAAGACTTGATTTGTTTCCACGAGTTCCAGCAACAATTCAATTATATTTGGCTGCAAGAAGCGTGATGCGAGATTGGACTAAATTGGCGAGAAGGCGCCCAGACAAAGTGGATTTTAGCCTAATCTTCGTCGCTGGACCGCAAGAGAAGAGTAAACCACAGTGGGTTCTAAAGACCCCTCAATTGCAGTTTAGTTCTAAAATCCCCTCAGGGAATCACTAAATTTGGGGAACAATAACACACTCTTCAAGGATGTTAATTTTTATATTTTTTTCTCACGATTTTTCGATATTAGAAACTTACGGAATCTTTTACTGGTGTCGTATCTTTATCTGGAATAATATCTAATTTACACATTTTTGTACAGAACAAAAAATATACAAAATCGAAATCCTGGAGAAAAAATAAATAACACGAACTTGCTTATTAGTCTACTTATTACTATGACGACAACGCTATATGCCTTCGTCGCAGGCCAGGGCCATATTAATGACGACAGACTGGGCTAAATTTGTTTGAATGCCTCCGGCGTCCAATTGTTAAGGAAGACCAAATTGAAATTCACAGTTAGAGTAGTTCACTCACTGAATAAAGGTCTTGGAAATGATTAATTTTTAGTTGATGAACACTGATTCTTAACTTGATTGAAATGATAAATTCTTAGCTTGTTTTCAACTTAGTTGAATATAAATCAATTATTGATGAATTGATCCAATTTGTAACTGTTGAATGCACTAATTTAAAAAATATTGAAACAACAAAAAATATAAAGCGTTCACCGTTTTTTAGCAATCAATATTCACAATATAAAGCCTATGTATGTTTACTTATTCTACGGTAGAAGCTGCCAATGTCTAGTTGTCTGTCTAGGTTTTTTTAACTAAATTAGCTGCAATAGGAATGATTAATGATCTTTTTTGACTTTCGGAATATTAGGTGTAATTATTCTGCTTTCTAATTATTGAAGGGTTATACAACTACTATATTTCAATAAGCTAATTATGGTAAAAATAAAATTCGAAATAGGTTAACTTTCTTTAGAAATAAAATTTGGTTGATTTTATTAGAAATAAATCCGGATGACTTAATTGTGGTAGTAATGAAGTTCCGGGTGAATTAATTTTGGTTTGAAATAAACCAAAGTTGCTTTTTATTTCCACCAAACTGTTTATTATCTTTTTTAAGAAAAAAATAATTTTAAGAGAGTAAACGCATTATTTATATTTAGTCATGAAGAGAGAATTTTAAAGAAAAGTTTTAAAATGGCGGAAACGATGGAACATATTTGATACCAGAAAATAATACGAAAATAGTTTTTTTAAAATTTATTTTCAAGTTTAAAATAAATTATTGTTCCGGTGAAATCTTAAAATAATGAATTTTCTATTAAAAAGTTTAATCCATTCTAAATTTAGTCCATTCTAAAGTTTAGCAAAAAGTTTAGAATGGACTAAATTTCTGAACAATGCTATTACGTACAGGCTGAATTCTAATCATTCCAAGGATGATTTTTCTCCACTGGTAGAAATATACAAATTTGTACACTTAAACTGCGATTTTATGTAGAAGTTAGACATAGTATTTTATGAAAGCTTAAACACACAAAAGTAAGCATATCATACATTTCTATATAATTACAATTTTTTAAAAATTTAACGGTAGACAAAATCATTTAAAATTAAATTCATAAACGCACAAGCAATAAATATAAACATACCTGCCGACTTTTAATTTACCCTAGAATAATTTTTTTCAGTGGTAGAAAATGAAAATTGAATAACAATTACAGATAGAAAAAGTTACAGTTAAAATAATTTTAAACTCTTAAAGTTTTAGATTTTAGAAATTCCACAGTATCATAGATGCCAACTTGCTCAGCTTTGTATACTAATTATTGGAGTGCAAAAATTTTATTATTCTGAGTGATCGATAATTTATGTTGCCAGAAAAAAGCCTTCCAGTACAAAGAATTAAAATTAATATTAAAACAGGATCATGAAATATTCTAGGGTCGAATATAAATATGAAACAATTTTTCTTATAGCCACAAATGTTTCGGACGATTTTACATGACAAAGCTGCTGGCACAATTTAAAAGATCATGCTCGAAGCTTTTGGAAATTGTGTTCGTTCTTTTCCCTATGCATTGACCAAAATGAGTATACAAAGTTTAAATCATCTTTCCTTTCAATTTCTGACTTAGCTGGGTACCTGGGCCGCGCAGCTGCCCCTATCCCATCCATCATGAAATTTATGAAGAGTTGTAGTGGAAACTTTTTATGTTCAGCAGACTGTGTGGTGGCTGTCCTTTTCATTTCATTACCATATATGTTTAATAAGCCATAACACGAAAAAGTTGGTAGAAAATTGCATTTTATTTGATTTCTTAAAATATTTATATGTAGTGATGAAAATAACTTTAAATCAAATTTATAAAACAAAGAATAATACATTTAAATTTAAACTTAGCTACCACTAAAAGTAATTTTCCCAATAAACGTAGAAAGTTGGGAGCCCTGAAGATATATAAGTTAAAAATATAAAGAAAACAAGGAAAATAAATTTTTAAAAAGAAGAAAAAAAGTCTTTAATTAATAAAATGTTTTTAAAAAATATTTAAAAATTAAAAAAAAATTAAAAAGTTGAAAAATAAAATAAGTAAAAGATATAATCTCGTCATCAGCGCACACGATTATATCCGCAAAAAAGAGTGCTTTCTAACAATGTATCAAAGTAGCCAAAGCAAAATGTATTAATATAATAAATAGTGCGAGGAGCACCAAAGATATTTTTTAAACGAAAATAAAACGAATATCAAGTAAAAAATTCAGAACAAAACACTAAGTGTAACATTCAAAGCTAGTCGCTTTCCACTTACCAGTATCTTTCAAAAGTGATTTAAAATATTTTCGTAACAAGTTTTCCAGATTATAAAATATTTAATTAAAAGCACGAATAGAGAATAGTTGGATTTATTTTATGGTACGTTCTTGTTGAAGAACAGAAGCGCATTTGATTCGTCAGCCTAAACTGCATATTCGAAATCTACTAATATTATTTTTGATAATTAATTAAATAATAAGGATTTTAACTAATAAGAATGAAACTTAATTATAAAACTTTCATTTTGATGATTTTTAGAAAAAATTATTCACATTTATTAAAAATAATTATTCATCAAATATAATTCCTTATTAAATATTAGAAGATTTTTAGTCACTGAATTGCCCTAATTGGATTTGCGCATGGTAAACATATAAATTTAGTTGACAAATAAATTATTAATAAATTTAATAATAATTTTAACATACGATTAAGTCAATGGTTTTATGTAGAATTTAACTACATTAGTTGAATATCTATTGTTTTCTTTTATGAAATTTAAGAAGGTTTTATTTATGTGTGTGTGCAAATTTTTTTAATTCTCTTAAATCGCCCTAGATATGTAGCAAAATACTCAATTAACATTAAGGGGTCCAAAATGCTAATCTAATTACAATTTGTACAATAATTTGCAATTAAGTGGTACAGATGACTTTAATTAAACCAGAAAAGGAAAATCTGGTAAACACATTAATTATTTTTATTTAATTTTCAATTTTACACAATTTAAATTTCCATTAAGAATCTCAAATACAATAAAAACTAACGATTATTATTATTTTTTTTTTTAAGGAATAGATTCTTAATTCAATTATTTTATTATTGAAATTTATTACAGCGGAACAAGATATTGAATTTCATCTCAATATATTAAATAGCATATTTTAATCTGAAATTTCAGAACTGCAGTACTTTTAATTTAAAGAATGTAGCCAAAAATATCAAATTAGTCTAAGCAAAAATCGCTTTTTTCATACAGTGCATTTTATATCACCACAAAAGTTACGCTTTCGTAAGATTAATCTAGAATGAGTTAAGAAAAATGCCTAATTCAAGAAAAGTTCTAATGTAAAATTTAGATCAGAACATTGTTTTAAGTTTTCTTGTCAAACATAATATTAAAATAACGAAAAAGAGCTATACGCCATTTTAATTTAACACTCAAAATAGTGTTTATTTGAGATGTGTCCATACATAAAGATATACCATTTTAAAAACAAAAAGAGAAAGCATCCAACTTTCCCTCATTCACAATAAATGGTTAAGTAACCAAAAAACCGCTTAGAACAAAAAATTTTACCCAAACAACAGGGAATTGAACAAGAGTTTACCGTCTCTACAACCATGACGCTCCAGCGCCAACTCCTTCATTAGCTGAAGCTTCGTGCCGAAAAACCATTTGTCACTTGTCCATCTACTGACCCATGCGGGCCACATAAATGAGTGTCTGTGACCGTATTCGTCTGTGGCAAGCTGGTGTTTAAATCCTTAATATCACTTGAGTAGTAAAAAACTCTTCTTCCTACTTTTAAACGTGGGAAAAAGAGTTTAGGTTGCACATTTACTGCCTCTAAAACTACCTAAGTAGCGATTCCAGTGCCAAATTATGTCTTGTCCTACCATTCCTTGTATTTGATCGGAAGCCTTTTGATGATATTGCTATTCGCCAAATTAAAGCTTTGGCAGTTTTGATTGGTTATGTTAATCATTAGAAGGTTATTTGGCTTAAAGGGATCTGAACTCAGTTGAATGTGATATTTATATTTGGAAAGGACGAGTATCTTTTATTCTTGCCCAATGTCGTAACAATTAAAGACTTTTTGTATATGAAATTGGGAGTTGGGGCAATTAACCCTTTTAGAATTTTAATGACAGCGTATGAGAATTTTTTTCAACTATAAAGAAAGAAAATTGTCGCTCTTTATTGTTAATTATTGACAAATTATACACTTATTTTTTTAATCTATTAATGATTATGTTGCAAAATAGTAAAAGAAAAACAACGTTTAGCCATTCAAAATGTGTTAAAATAATACTACAGCACAGTTTAGATGCTGTACCGAAGCATTATTTTCAGTTTGTAAGACAATATAGAAAAAAGATTAGTGCCTACCATTCGCCAACGGGCGACCATTACACAGAGAATAGCTTCCAAAATATCAAACGCTAGAAGCCAAAAGTGGCAATCACATACCTGCCAACTTTTAATCCCTTCCATTATTATTTTTCCCAGTGGTATTAAAATGGAATTAAAACTTCAATTTTAAACAAACAAATACGTTGTATTTGAGAAAACTTAAGTTGACAACCACGACAGTAACGCATATTAATATATGTGCTTAATTTTTGTAAGAATAGTGGTGATCAATATCATTTAAAAATTAAGATTATGAAAGAAAAAATAGTATATAATTACTACCACTTTAAATATGAAAATAAAATCTTCCGGAAAATCCGAAAGAGTTAGCAGGCATGCAATCATGTTGTAGGCCTAATATCAAGGAATACAAATACGCGTGATGTGTGCCGATTCTATTGTAAATCCACATCATATTTCAATCGTTTTACCAGCATTTGTTTTGAAAAATTTCCACACGCTTTTTTTTTTTAAAAATTCCGGTATATTTATTAATTTTATTTAATTTTTATATATTTCCAGATTTATTGAAATCTTGCGATTGTCGAATCTTTCTTTCGAGCATTCATTTTTTGATACTCGATTCGCGGCCTTTAAGTGTTCACTTTTTAATGAAGATGATTTTTTATGGATCCATCGTCAATTTACTCACTTTCTCTAAAATTATTAAGTCGAATTAATAATTTTCGAGAATAATCATTTTTGAAACCTCGATATTTTTAATACCGCATTTATAAGTAAATATTATAAATAGAACTTTTTTGAGTCATCTTTTTGCTGCGAGTTTACCATAAACTTACATAGTGTTGTCAATCGCTTTCTCGGGGATTAAAATTATTTCCTGGTGCCTTCTAAAATTCCCTTTACTTATATTGCGTTTTCAGTACAATACACAAATTTTTTACAAAAATTGTCCAATACAAGTATTTTTTTAAGTAGATTAATTCATAACGATATTAATTTAAGTAGCCTTGTTGACTGCTGTATTTAGGGTACATACAAGGAATTTTTTTAATTAATATTTTAGAAAAATATTTAGTCTAGAGGTAATTTAAAAATGCATTAATTTTTAATAAATTGCATATAGGAGATTTTTATTTACTACTGAATGTACTAAATAATTTAAACAGACTTACAGAAGTTTATTAAAATATTGAAAACATTTCTATGTAAACAATTTTTTTTATCAGCACGTGTTTTAGAAAATTTTGCTGGAAAAAGTGCTGGCAAGCAATTTGAAAGATAATATTTGAAGCTTTTAGAAATGATATTCTTTTTAACCATTTCAGCGTTACTCTTATTCTTTTAACCATTATATTCTTTTATATTCTTTTTAACCATTTTGGTCAATACAAAAATTTGCATTGACCAAAATGAGCATAGGATGTTTAAAGCTTTTTCTTTTTTTTTAATAAAACTATAATTCTAAGATCATTCTTAGATAAACATCACAGTCCTATACAAAAAATTCAAAATTGCTCGTATTAAAGTTAGAAATAAGTTAAGTTATTATGTGTAAAAATGGCATTTCTTAATGGTAAAAATGACATTTCTAAAAGTCTCTAAAATCTTTCAACTTAAATCTTTTAAATTGTGCCAACAGTTTTGCCATGCAAAATCTTTCAAAACATTTGCTGCTAAGAGAAAAATTGCTTACATAGAATTAGTATAGAATTGATTCCATTATTTTATCCCCCCCCTGTAAGTAGAGATCAAATTTACAAACGGCGATATTTTTAAGTTCCGATGAAAGTCTCATAAAAATTATATTTACTTTAGAAGTCTCCGCTTCAGGAGACTAACACTGAAAAAGTACTTTTTTAAAGAATGCAAATTTTGTAGGTATGCAAAACGCAAAACCAAATCAGCTAATAAAAAAGTGGAAGTAGGGAGACTAACCAATGAAATTTCTGATAATGTATTCTTATGTCTTCTAAAAAATATATTTTGGGAAATAAAAGAATATATCTCTTGAGTTAGGAGACATAAAGATAAATTTTTTTTAAATGAATTTTTTATTAACTTTTTTTAATGCCTCTTAATACCTGCTTTCCTTTTTGTTGATTCTGTTTTAAGTTTCCTTTACTTCTTATCGTTAATTTTTTTTTGTTAATGTACCCATAGGGTATTTTTCTAAATGATGTGACATTTGTGTCTTTTTGTCTTTATCAATTTTATTTTCTTTTTAAATATTTTTTTAAAAAATTGTTAAAACCTTCTGATAACATTTTTTAAAAGTTTTAAATATATTTCATCACAATTATTATGACAAACAGCTCAATCAGAATGAGTAGAAAGTTTTTTCTGGTTTCTGTCAAGTCTCTCCCTGTTAAAGTTAATTTTCTCTATCATGTTCAAGGATGTTAAAAAAAATATTGTAAATATTCTTTTTTTTGCTTAACGTTAAGGCTATTACATACGTTGGCTATGTTTTCCATAGCCTTTTTATATTTTCCCGATTCATCAGAAAAACGCTGTTCTGTAGTTTTCTGATCATTCCTGACTCTTACAATAAACATTGTAATAACTATAAATATTATTAAATTGACTTCTGACCACATTTTAAATGAAATTGGAACTAGAAGCTCGT
This sequence comes from Parasteatoda tepidariorum, assembly GCF_982258835.1. Lineage (NCBI taxonomy): Eukaryota > Metazoa > Arthropoda > Arachnida > Araneae > Theridiidae > Parasteatoda > Parasteatoda tepidariorum. Next base: position 43,766,359 of record NC_141759.1, read on the forward strand.
ATGACTTTCATAGTCAGGAAAAGTTTAAAAAAAAATTAAAACTTCATTTATCCGAATAAGGAACAATTAATTGGTGAATGCCGTTCTTTGCGGTAGGGGGCAGAGAATGCGAAGTCAATTTAAATGTCATATCATGGTGATAAGCTCCAGGAAATAAAATTCTTTTGTTTAAAATATTGCAGTCCAATTCTAATTTTACAACCATTTGGCTGGGTATAGTTGAAACATCATAGTTTTTTAAGCTTTTAGTTAAACAAAGCTATTAGAATATGAGTCTTAGTTAAAAGTGTTTTAGTTTCACTATAACGGCTTAGTTTCACATAAAGCGTCATAGTTATTAAATGTCTCTCATAAGCGCCATAGTTTTCATAAATCTATTACAATAAGCGTTATAGGTTTACAAAAGCATCATAGTTTCGGAAAAGCTATTGCAATGACCGTCGCAATTGTGCAAAAAATGTCATAATTATATAATAAGCTTCGTAGTCTTACTATAAGCTTCGTAGTTTTAAAAAAAGGCGTCATAGTTACCAAATGGCGTTTTATAATAAATGCCATAGTTTCTCAAAAAATCTATTACAATGCAGTTTTAAATTAAGAGTCATAATTTCAAATGAAAAAAAAGAAATGAAAAAAAAGAAATGAAAAAATAAGAAAAACTATTGCGATATGTGTCACAATTTTGCAATAAATGTCGTATTGTATAAAAAAGCGTCGTAGTTTAACAAAAAGCGTCATAGTTTCAAAGAAGCTCTTACAGTAAGCCTCTGAGTTTAAGAACCAACTATTTAATTCAATTTTGTGCTTTATTAAATGCTGAGTAGATTTCTACAGTAAGTTTTTCATCATATGTCGCAAGCGGCGTTAAGGGTAAAGCTGTAAATGAAGTTTTACTGCAGTGTAGAAACCCGTTTGTGTGTTCTGCCGCAATACTTCGTGGATTGCCGGAAAACGTTTTTGCTTCCTTGTTGAAATCAATGGCTGATCTAGTGAAAGTCGAACAGTGATTAAATATTTTGGACAGCATTCTCATAGCTGAGGATTGTCTCGGTTTTTTGGAACGTGTTTATTTTTTTACTTAAAGTAGGAGGAAAAAACAAGTTTTGTTATTTCATTCTTAATTTAATAAATTCTATCTAAAATTATGATAATCTATGTAAACAAATTAAGTGGATTTTTTTAGATGAATTGGATCAGACTAAGTGCTTTGATTAAACTAATAGTTTTTGGTTTGAAAGTTATTATTATAAATATTTTTTAAAAATAAAAATGCTTATTAAAGTATCAGGCATTTATATCCATTCAAGGAAGTATTGTGTCCTGTGTATTATTATTATTTTTTAAGCTTAATAAAATTAGGTCAAAGTTGGGTAGTTAAAATAAACAGTTAAAAAAAAAACTGACAGAAAATACAAAAATACGAGTCAAACAAAGTATCTACATTTTATACTTACAAAATCTGGCAACTTCTCAAAATAGTTCTATTGCCTCATGTTTTATTTCATTTGATTTAATTAAAATTAACAGCATAAATAACTCTTCAGTTATCTAGAAGTATTATTAGGTGCAAGTAAAATATGATTCTTATTATACATAAAATCATTTTAACTTCTAAACTAATAATCCTAGCATCTTATATTGGTTTTATTCAATGCAGCGTTAAAAAAAAAATAAAAAATAATGTTGAATGCCATGGGGGTCACTGGTGACCGATACTGAGTTTGTTCATAGTGCCACGGTGGTCACCGGTGACCGGCGAAGCCAAGATTATTAAAAGCACATAATTCGAGTAAACTTTAATTTTTTTTATATTATTATCGTTACTAAAATGGTTTGAAGAAATTAATGCTATATAGAACACACAAAAATAGTTTTATTTATATACATAGAGATGCCAACTTGCTCCGAACAGCGAATAAATATTTTCAAGTGGTAGTTTATTAATTGTGATTCTTGGTTTAATAAATTCAATTTAGTAGATTTTTATCCACCACTATTTCTAAACAAACCATAGGGTTATATAATTCACCACTTACATCCTGCATGTCATGCTAAATCTTTTAAAAACAAGCAAAATCTGTCAATCATTTGCAGTTAGTCGTTATTTTCCTTATGGCCAGACGAGCAAACCATGTAAAATTAGCGTGGCATTCAACGTGTAAAAAAACTGAAAAACTGGTATAAAAATTTCTTATAGAACATTCTGAAACTCACACTGTTTACGGTTTTTAAATAATTATTTCTACTAGAGAATTCTTGCGTGGGATCTTTGTTTTAAGAATATAATTTTGGAAAAATATATCAGATTTCAAATATTCGTGTAGAAATTTTTCTACTAGTTTAGTTTCTTGAGGACGTTGGTCAGCCCATATACTGGCAACGACATGTTCTTGATTTTTTAAATTCTTTAGTTCACGGGACACATTTCTTATTTTAAAAAAATGTTTGAATTATTTTGAATTTCTTATGCTGTTGTAATAAAAAAATGTGCAAAAAATCTTAGGTAGTTTGCTTAATTATTTTTTTAAAAATGTTTCTGAATTCTGATGTAATGAAAAATATTATCAATCTATTTGAAATAGTTTTTTTTTGTCGTTTAGGAAAATAATATTCATACTCAGAAAAATAAATTATGCATAAACTGGAATCAATAAGTACTAGTTACGCAATAGTAAATAGATAAAGATATTGCGCAAGCTAAAAATTCTTTTGAATTATATCTTGATCAATATTTTTCAGGATTTCTATAAATACAGGCTACAAATAGTATTCTCGCAGATTCATAACATCATAAAAACTTAATGAAAAGAAAAAAGTCAAAATCGTTTTTATTTGCTTAAGGTTGCTAAGGGTTCAGTTGAAAGATATTAAATCGTTTGCGTCTTTCAAAATATTGTCCTGATTTTGTCAACCATTCTTTTGGCTCCTCCATAACAATGTATGTTTTTTTGCGAACGAGTCATAGAATAAATTGAATCTTTTCATTCATTCTGAGTATTGATGATTACACAGTTTGAAATCCAGTAGCAAGACTTACAAGAAGTAAAAACATTCAATTTTGTCTTCTTTTATAACTAGAGTAAAAAAAAAAAGGGGATACTTTGTAGGTGTGTCCCATCAAGATCTACTGAAAAGCTACTGTTTGATCCTCCTCCTCCGCCAAGGAGGACGTTCTGTAGCGCCCTCTATCGTTCACAGGTGCATAAGATGATCGTTCTTCCCAAAATCACAGTCATTTAGTAGACAATAAGTAGAAACGTGTAATGAAAAGAAAAAGAAAAAAGACATAGATTATTTCATATTCTATGAGACATTCTAGAATAGTTATTTTTCTAAGTTCTATTATTTGTGTTCGGTGTCTTCTTAGTTATTTGTACTCTCCCCCTTTCTCAAGGCTGAAATTGGCCGTGTCCTTAGGCCACTTGGAAAGGGACCGTCTTTAATTTAGTTCTAAGGCGACTGTATTAGGTATAAAAACGTTTTTGGGACGAAACATAAGACTCTTTTTTTTCTCTCACCAGTTTCAACTTATTATACGTACTGGCAAGGATTTGCACGATATAATGATTTAAATATATTTACTTCTAAAATTTTCCTTAATACTTTTAAGAAACCCTGAAATTGTAGAACTTATTTGGGAGACAACTAATAAGCCACTTTCTTGATATTTTATATGATCTTTGAAAAACAAAAAGTGGCAAAATAGTCTCTTCTTAACTAGCTTTTGAGCAAAGCTCTCATTTGTTCGTATTTACAGTGGCAAATATGTGATTTAAGTGTCAAATTCCCCTCAATACAACTTTATTTAATTATTCAATTTATTTTTGTAGCTAATCTTTGTTCTTATGCATACATCACTATACAATGCCAAATGAAACGCTTTTTTCTTCATCTTCCTTGTTATTTTTGATTGAGCACAGAAAACGATGAATTAAGTCCTTAACCAGTTTACGTTTAAAATAGAAAAGTAATTTCTGTTTTTAATATATGTTTAATTTACATAATAATCAACTCTTCTCACTACACTCATATGTTACATAACTGGAGGAATAAAATATTGACATCTGTAGGTTGTTGGCAAAATAATACAATCCCTTCAATAGTACCACTATGTGAACAATCTTCATTTTCGAGGCAAATGTTTTGGAAGGTTTTACAGGACAAAACTGTTATAAAAATTTTAAAGATCATGCTTAGAACTTTACGAAATGGTGTTTTTTGCAAAATTTGCATCGACCAAAATGAGCATAGGATGTTTAAAGCTTCTGCTCTTTTTTAATATCATTATAATTTTAAAAGCATTCTCATATAAATGTTACAATCCTATACTCAAGCTATCAACTTTTTTTTATCATTTTGGTGACCCGGATTTTGCAAGGCTAAAAATGACACTATTTCTAAAAGCTTCTGGCTTGATCTTTCAGATTGCGCCAACAATTTTGCCATAAAAAAATCTTTTTTTATTTTTCTGATTTTATATTTTATAACTGGCATTTAAAAGCTGATCGAATTCTGAGTTTACGACTATCAATGTTCAATGTTTATCATTCAATGTTTATCATTCAATAGGTATCATTAACAAAATGCATTAGAGTATGAATAATGTAGTTAACTATGATCTACAACAAAATTCATATTTTACTTATGTGTAGAACTATGCATGATTGTTCGACTTAATTCACTTCAGCTAAAAATTACAATCCGTCCTATAGGTTGAAAAGTTAAAACAGTTTCATATATATATTAGATAAAAATACAAATAAAATGAATAAATAAAAAGGAAAATAATTTTTCGAAGGAAATAACAAACTACAAAAAAATAACAAAATTATTTCAAAAATTACTTTAGAAACTAAAAAAACCAGAATAACAATAAAATATAATCTGGTCGTCCACTCGCGCAATTACATCAGCAAATTAGAGTGCTTTTTAATATTGTATCAATCGAGCCAAAGCAAAATATATTAATACAATAGTGTGAGATTGCTGTGGCAATATAGATACAATATTAGAAGCCTGATAACGGGATTATATCATACTAGTGGGCTGTGCCCCCTGCTCGCTAACGCTCGCCAACCCCCGAAAATTGCTGCGCAATCTTATATGGTGTGCTTCGCTCGCTACTAACTTAGGTACATTGCAAATGCACAAAATTTTAAGAATTCAAAACAATCATTCAAATCCATATAACAACTTTTTTTTTAAAAAAAAATTACATCTTTTTAGTAAATACTAAGTCATTAAAATAAATTTGAATTCAAATAAATGACATGTAATTCGTTAAACCTATTAGAAATGTGCTATAGTATAAAATCTTAAGATATAAATTTCTAAAACTGATATCTCTTTAAAAAGGTTAAAATTTTGGCTATAATTAAGTCTATTAAAAATTTAAATAAGAGAAATTGCAATGGAAAAACCCTGCATAAACAAAACATTGAATTTCGGAAGAAATCTCGTTTGGTGAGAATGCTCTCTCTTGTCAAAAAATACAAAATAAACTGACCTCAAATAAAACTCCAAGGACTTCGAATCAAATAATTAAGGAAACTACTATCACGTTTAATATAAAGGGCAGATTTATTAACTAAACAATAAAATTACAACATTGCAGTTCCAAAAAATAAATCTCACACTCACTCAAAAAAACAATTTACCTTCTAATTAGTCACCATAGCAACCACAAAACTCTTCTCGTTACCATCTATAAACTGATATATAATAAATAAATTATTTAACAAAAAATACGATGCGCATAAGCACATAATATTTTACACTCTGGTTATTTCAGTTCCCGTTTTTAGAAGCGCTATATGTTGAGCCACCCAACCTAGATTTGGCATGTGACATTTTTAGCGGCAATTATTGGTTGATTTTCTAGCGTTGCCATTCGGAGAGTTGTAATGAGGCTTTTTTTTATCGCCGTGTAAGAGTAATATATATATATAGATTGTTATTTATCATTAGTATATATTATAGTTTAGTATATATTATAGTTTATAGTTTAATTTTTAGTATTAGTTTAATTATAGTTTATAGTTTATAGTTTATAGTATAGTTTAATTAGTATATATTATAGTTTATAGTTTAATTTTTTATATACTTTTTTTAAAGAATTGTGCAATATATGTATATAAGTTAAAACATAGAGAAAACAAGAAATTTTTTTTTTACAAATTTAGAAAAAAAACAAAAAAAATCTTATTATTTTTCTTAATTTTCTTCGTTAATCTCTCTTCTATTTTATCCTTAATATATATATATATATATATATAATTTATTCAATACTTAATAAGACTAATATGTGAAATCAGTAAGTAAATTTTCTAGATTTGATTTCACTTCTAAAGTTAATGATGAAAAACAAAGTTTCTTTCAACATTTTGATAAAAGAAATAAATTTAACTTTCCGCTGAAAAGTGTAAGGATTTTAATTCTAACTTAGCCAACAAAATTTTTTTCAACATAATGAACTTTTAAGTTTAATAATAATATAAGTTAGAAATAATTCCATTTATAAAAATTTTCTAGAAGAGGCGGATAATTTTTAAAACAGATCTAATTATTAACGATTTTCCTTTTTCATTCTTTCAATTTCCTTAAAAAATTATAAATAATTTAGAACAGTAATTTATACTAGTGGGCTGCGCCCCCTGTTCGCAACCGCCCGCCAAACCCCGAAAATTGCTACGCAAACCAAGCTCGCTTCGCTCGCTACTAACTCAGGTACATTGCAAATACACAAAATTCTAAGAATTCAACACAATCATTCAAATCCATATAAAAACTTTATTTTTAAAGAAAATTATGTCATTTCAGTAAATACTAAGTCAATAAAATAAATTTGAATTCAAATAAATGACACGTAATTCGTTAAACCTATTAGAAATGTGCTATAGTATAAAATCTTAAGCTAGTAGAGAGAAGCTCTCTCTCGTTATTTCAGTTTCCGTTTTTAAAAGCGCTATATGCTGATCCACCTCAGCATATAACGCTCATTTGTATATTTATACATTTAAAATTTTGGAATTACGGAATAAATTTTAAATTTCAAAATAATTTTTTTAATTGAGAAATAGTAATAATAAAATTAATCAAAACGAGTACTGTATTTAAATTTGAAGTTTACTTCTAGTTTTAAAATCCAAGGTTCTTGCCTCGAATGCCCACCTGTCACTGAGTCCTGCACGCTGGAGTCGAAATTCAATATCAATTAACATGTAATCGTGACCAATATCATTAAAAGGTTTAAAGAGCTAGAAAGAACCTTTTTCAATTATGACATCGTCCCTAAAAATAAATTCTTTTAAGAAGACACTGTGAAATGACAATAATTTTCCTTACACAATCATTCACATAGTAGGACATACCTTCTTATTTCGTATTTATTACATTACCATTTTTTTTTTACCTTTACCATTTCCTAACAGTTGAAGATCTTTTTACCCGTGGACAGTAGAACTTTCTCTTGGAGGCGTAACTCTTGCCCCTAAGCACAATGGCATCTCTAATTATCCTCGGAAAGGGGAGGAACCCGCAACGGCCCAAATGACCGTGGCTATCTAAAAAAATTTGCCTGAAGATATCTGAGTTTTCATACCCCCCTCCTTTCTTATGCGACCTCCAGGTGGTGGTGCTAAAGACAGGGCCACTAATTTGGGTTTCGCTTATAGTTCTTTAACAAAACAAAATAGAAATACATTTGTGGAATTGTTCCTGCTATTTTGGTTTGTGGTTAATTGAAGATGGTATGGTCTTGTTTCTTTTATTTTTTTTTTACCTCGCGGTTCTTCGTTTTGTGAATTGCTAATAGCCAAATTTGAAAATGGTGACAGATTTGTGATGAATAGCCCAGATAGATTTGTCCCAGATGGATTTACTTGTATGAGTTGGATTGCAAAAGCGATTTTTGATTCCATTCTAAGTAATGCTGTTGCATATGCCGCACCCGTCTCGTTTCCGTCTATGGCTTTAAAAAGGTATCAATCATCAAATAATGTTTTCAAAAGAAATGTGTCTTGAGTTTTTTGCTTGGATTTCAAGATGGAGTCTAAGATATAGTTTCTGAATACGCAATCTAACTTGTCGAATAGAAAATAATTGCGCAAGTTGTATTTCTACGAATGTTTTAGAGAGTGATAATATTTTTGAAGTTGAAAGGTGTAATTTACAATCCAGGTCAAAAACAGTTATCGTATAAATAAGAATAGAAAGTAAATCTCGGTGAATACATTATTTAAATTGTAATTGCAAATACCAATCTCAGATGTGATGCGATCAGACATTAAAATCTAAACGTATTAGTTTTTATAATTTATTTATTTTCTTTTAACACTGTTTGCTGACGATAATTTCGACAAGGATTAAGGATTGCAAGGATGATTAAGAAAACTTTAATTTAAAGTGTTAACAGTGCCTTGCTTGACCACGTTTTAAAATTTTAAAGGGAGAAAAATGCAAGTTAGTCAAAAGAGTTAAAATTATCACTTTCTTCATAAGATAACTATGATAATATATAAGATAAGATATGATTATAATATATATAATATGATATACCAGTACATTGTTTATAAGTCGATAATCAAATTTAAAATACAATATGCTTTCTAAAGATTTTAAGTCACGTCGTATTACTTAAACTTAATGGTAAAACTTGGTAGTAAAAAAATATGTTAAAAAGAGAATTATTTTGTAATAGTTTTAAATTCAAAAACTTTAACTTTGACAGAAAAACTGGAAAATCAAAAGAATTACGAACTAATATTTAAATTATCTATTGATCGAACATTTTCAACTGTCGTATTCTTAATTAGAGAATTTTGTTTCTGCGCAAGCATTGATATGGAGCATAAATTTTAGATTGCTGAATGTTCTGAAATATTAATCTTCTATTTGTAAAAGGAATAGTAAAACTGAAATATTTTTTCCCATTTTTTGCTCTTTTTTTCGGATGTATTTTCAATGCTATATAAAAAAAATCAGCAGTGTAACTTACGAATAGTACATAATTCAAATTAGTATTAAAGTTTCAGAGTCTTTGAATCCATTGTAGAGCGCAATAGAAAAAATTGCCACTTAGTATACTGCCGTGCAATTCAAAAACAATGTAAGTGCTTCACGATTAATTCCGAGAAAATAGTATTTTCTATTTTTCCAATCTCCTATTTCTAACTATTTACCTTCTATTGCTAATTCTATGAACGCTAAAACAGAATTTCAAAAAACTGATTATAAAAAATGTATGTACGATTTTTTTGGTATAACATATAGCTTACCATACGAAGAAGCCAAATATATAAGAATCACAATTTGTAATTTTTTTGTCGCTTACGTTGATTTTTCAATTGCATGGCAGTATAGGTAAAGAAGAACTATTGTACTACCTCTTCTTTGATATTGGTAGTTTTCACATATACCAATAAATATTTTGGTATCATGCAATAATCGTTCAAACTCCAATGTTCAATTTATGGAACGCGTCCCGTTTTCCAGAAGATAAAGATTGGTGACGCAATTACTTCAATGTTTACAGTAATCTTCGAACAGTAAGACATTCTTATCCACCAAAATATTTTATTAACAATGAAATCAATATCTGACTCAGTCAATACTACTCACTCAATAATCTTACTTAATATATATTATATATATATATATATATATATATATATATATATATATATATATATATATATATATATATATATATATATATATATATATATATATATATATATATATATATATATATATACAGTACCGCTCAAAAGTATCAGTACACCTAGAAACTTATAAAAAAATGGCAAAATTCAAAGTGTCATAACTTCTTTAAAAATTATCAAAAATGCTTCTGCTTTAGCTCATTTTGAAGCTTAATATCTCTACTTTTGTGTACTCTAATTGGTTTTAATTAATATATTTTGCAACTATATACAATTACACTCGAAACAATCATAGAAAATTGTATTAATTTTCTGTGAAGTTTGACGCGATGTACGGGCACAAAGGGGTTAAATATTGTTAATTTTTATTATACCATTGAAAAATTTGGACTTTTAGCTTTCATTTAAAAAAAAATTCAAAAAAAACATGTTTTTTGACGAAGTTATTGTCAAATAAAAAAAAGGTTTTTTTTCAGAATTTAATGGTTTTTCAGCAATTATAATGAATTTTAGGGTACTTATAATATGATATGAAAATATTTTAATTAAAATAAATTAAAATTTAATATTTCTCGATAATATTATTTCATAATTTATAATAACAATTTTAACTTTTTTTTTTTGGAAAATATCATAATGAAATAACGATCAACGTTTACAATGTAATATTTTGAAATTTATTTTTTCGTATTTTTCTCAGAAAAAATTTGAAAACAAAAATGTAATAACGAAAAAATATTTTACATCATATTTTGCTTTCTTCAAAATATCCTCTCCGCGCTTTTATAACTGCAGCACACACTCGAGGCATCCGATCAATCAGCTTTTTTAATGTTATCTTGTCTATTTTTCGCCACTGCTCTTGAAGGACTTTCCACATATGATATGACGAAGGTAGGAAGACGAACCAAAATAGTTCTTGTGCGGAATTCATTATAATTGCTGAAAAATCATTAAATTCTGAAAAAAAGCCCCTTTTTTTTATTTGACAATAACTTCGTCAAAAAACATGTTTTTTTGGAATTTTTTTTTTAAATGAAAGCTAAAAGTCCAAATTTTTCAATGGTGTAATAAAAATTAGCAATATCTAACCCCTTTGTGCCCGTCCATCGCGTCAAACTTCACAAAAAAATAATGCAATTTTCTATGATTGTTTAGAGTGCAATTGTACATAGTTGCAAAATATATTAATTAAAAACAATTAGAGTACATAAAAGTAGAGATTTTAAGCTTCAAAATGAGCTAAAGCAGAAGCATTTTTGATCATTTTTAAAGAAGTTATGACACTTTGAATTTTGCCATTTTTTTATAAGTTTCTAGGTGTACTGATACTTTTGAGCGGTACTGTAAATATATATATATATATATATATATATATATATATATATATATATATATATATATATATATATATATATATATATATATATATATATATATATATATATATATATATATATATATATATATATATATATATATATATATATATATATATATATATATATATATATATATATATATATATATATATATATATATATATATATATATATATATATATATATATATATATATATATATATATATATATATATATATATATATATATATATATATATATATATATATATATATATATATATATATATATATATATATATATATATATAAATATATATATAATACAATAAAGATTAAAAAAATAAAAATGAAAAGGGAAGAGGAAAAATTATTAAAATAAAATATTAAAATGCCGGAAAACAATGTAATGGAAAGATATGATCTCTTCATTAGTTCACACGATTATAAAGCGAAAAAGGAGTGCTTTTTAATATTATATCACTACAGCCAAAGCAAAATATATCAATACCATAGTGTGAGGAGCACTTAAAAAAATTGAAATGAAAACAGAACACATTAAGTAAAAAGTATCCACGAAATAGAACATATGAAGCAAAAAACAGAAAATAAACTGTAAAGAAAATACAAAACAAAATCTATAAAGCGAGTAGCTAATTCAAATGAACTTACACCCGAATCTTTCAAGAATGATTTAAAATATTTTCGTAATAAGATTGCCAGATCACAAAAATGAAAACAGAAGCACAAATAGAATTAAAAGCATAAATAGAGGGATCTTTCATGGCGCGTTCTTACTGTAGTACTGAAGCGCGTTTGATTTGTTAGTTACCTTGGATTGGCCCGAAAATTCTACTTTGAATTCTACTTGCCAAGATGCTTTTCTTATTGTTACAAAATGTCCGGCGGATAAAGGGTCGATAAGGATAAAGATATTCTTTATGAAACTTATTACCATGAAACTTGGCCAAACATATCTATCCGGACACTTATTTAAATCATCATGTTTTGGTCTGAGTCTGTTAGTTCCTGTGGTTGAAAACTAGCAGTCTAAGATGTACAGATGTTGGACAAAAATATGGAAACATTTCTATACTAACTCTAAGTAAACAATCATTCTTTATGTCATAAATTTTTTGGAACATTTTATTTAGAGTTTATACATGCAGCAAAACTCTTGAGACAGTTTGAAAAATCATACTTGAAGCTTGTAGAAATGGGGTCTTTTTTACCCATACAAAATTCGGATCGACCAAAATTCGGAGAGGAAGTTAATATATCATTCTGTTGGGTTTCAATATTTATATTACAATGCTTTTAAAGTTACAGTTGTATTGAAAAGGGAAAGAAGCTTTTTAACTTCCAACTCTCATTTTGGTCGATGAAAATATTGCATGGATATAAAGGGCCCCATTTATAAAATCTTCAAGCACGATCTTTTAAATTTTGCCTCCAGTTTTGCCACGTAAACTCTTTCAAATCATTTGCTGTTGAAAGAATTTTTTTTACATACCCTCAGTATTAGAAGTGTCTTCATATTTCTGCACATGTGAGCAACGCTTCTCTCCCAACGCTAAGGCGATAATTTGGTTATCGACCATTTCTCATCCAGCTGAATAACTACTCAACTATTCAAACATGGCAGTCATGGTTTGACAAATGGATGTCCAAAACTGAATTGTCCTTTTCAGAAAACACTTCTGGGACGAATTAGAACGCAGATAGCCCAGCCAAAGAATTCGAGTATCCTCACTGCCAGCCCTAACTTCAGCTATGATAGACGGCTGGAAGTCAGTTTCTATGACCCCTTATCAAAAACTGATGTAAAATCTGTTCAGACGTATGCAGTCTGTCATCAATGCAAAAGAGAAACTTTTATCAAATTAATATATGCATCAGAACTCTCCGAGTATATTCCACTGGTGCCCGGATACTTTTGGCCAGAAAATGCATTATGAATTGCCAGTTATCAAAAATTGGTGGAATGTCTACCCAGACGGGTACTGTCCTTCATCAATGTAAAAGAGGGACTTCAATTAGTATCTGCATCAGAACTCTCCGAGTATATTCCACTGGTGTTCAGATACTTTTGGTCAGAAAATACATTGTGAATTGCCACTTATCAAAACTGTTTTTTTTTTAAATTTTAAATTAAAAAAAAAATTATTATTTATTTTTTATTTTTATTCTTTATTTTTAAAAAAAAAAAACTTTTGAGAAGATTACAATAGACCTAAACAATGTGCAATAATGTAATGGTATAAGTCAAAGCATTTAGAACACATTCTATTTTAGAATGATATTATTTTTAGGAACACTTCAAAATAAAACGTAAATCAACGAAGTGATATTTCTAACACCTATTTTTCAATCTCAGTAATAAAAGAATGTTCTTGCAATGAATGAAAAAATTTATTTAATAGCTGAAATTAATATCTCGAGGAATATTGTTTTGCTTTATAGAAACTATTGTGTTTATTTTCATGTAAAAATTGTAGCTTTGAAAGTTTCAGAAAAAAATTATGCTACCCGTCCGTTTGTTCGCTGTAGTGGAACTGTGCGTCTGAGGCCGTTACGGCCCTTTCCCCATTCATCCTGAAATTAGACTAAGAAACATACATCACAAAAATAAAGTTTGGAGTGTAAAATAGAGTTCGTGGGAGAGAAAAAAATTACCCTTTGCCAATATTAGGTAATAACAAAATTACAAGCAATAAAAAAGTACATGAAAAAGGCAAAATTAAAGTACTATGAGAAAATAAACACTAATGAATATTTACAGTATTTACAGTTTGGGAATATATGCGAAGGGGGGACGAGTTAAAGGAATGTGAGGATGTGTGTATATGTGTAAGTAAGCGTGGCTCTGTTAAAGTAGAGACCCGGCCGTTCTGGTAATTACCACTCGTACCGGGTTGCTCTCTACACTTAAGTTGCAGGAATTAGCTTACCCCTGAGTGGTTGTTAATTGTGCTACCCGATATGATAAATTAATAATTAATGTATTTATGTATATGATCCCTACTGGTACATCTCTCTGACACAGTGATATACTAAATCTATGATATCTTCTGCATTTTTATATAATTGATAAACAGCGCAGTACTATTAATTAAGATATATCTTTGAGAATACATTTATATCTTCCATATTGATTAAATCTGCTAACACATTTGGCATGGCATAGAATGAAGGAATAAAATGGTGGCGAGGAAGGCATCAGCTTACCCAACTATACATGTAGAGTTGTCCAACAACTGGTTCACAGACGACGTACCTCCTGACAATCACTGTGCTTCTTATGCTCATGCTCTGGATCTTAAGTACATATAATGCTCTGCTGAATCTGAGTGTAAAGCTCAACCAGTAAGTAGTTTTTCTTGTATAGCATACGACACTGAGCAGTTCCCCGCGTTAGGCACGTATTTGAAGAGCTAGACTTCTTCTCTTTGCTATATTCCTTGCTTGATGTACCATGCATGGGAGAGTGGGGTAAAACCGGGTAGTGGGGCGATACCGAGTACCTCGATCGTGACGAAATCAGTTTTGTTTTCTAGCGGACGAATTCAGAATTACACTTTAAAAGTCAAGAAAAAAGATCTACCATATTGGCGTGTTGATGACGATTAGTTAACGATGGTAGTTTAAATAAGTTTGCTTTGCTACGTCAGCTCTCTAAAGTTTTTAAATGAGTCTTATTTATTGGTCATTACAGTTACAAAATGATTTTTAGCTTAACTTCTTTTACGTTTATAAAAGATTCCTGCCTTTAGATACAATATGGATTTAGTCCAATTCTGTTCGATTACATTTCGATAGTCTCTGCTCCTAGGGTAAGACCTGTGCGATCTTGTTCTTGATGTAAGTCTACGCTGAGCCATCACCTCCTACATCAAAAAGCCTCCACACGGTCTTTTATAAGTAGTCCGCGCAGACTGTTCAAAAAGTGAACCAGTTGTACGCATGAACCCAAAACCTTTTATAAAAGTAATTGAGAGATATTTATCTTATATATTTAAGAATTGGATCTGTAGGGGTTGATTAGTGAATAAGGCAAACTAATAATAGTCATAAATAAAATAAATTTTTTGTCATATATTTGTTACCACTTTCTTATTTTAACTGTATTCTGTATTAAATGACTCGTTCGGTAAGTGGATATCCTTCATAGTGGTCTGATCGGACTACCTATAAAAAACCGTGTGGAGGCTTTCAGTTATGGGAGGCAGAATCTAGCTTCATCAAAGGCTGTAAGAAAGGTTATACGGGCCAGCGAAAAAAATTTGTTGCGGAGCTCTTCCTCAAAGCACAAAATAATATATTCATATTTTGTAGATTTTTTAGACCATTTATACAAAATTTTAATTTTTATACATATTTATTATTTATATTTTTGTAAGAAATTTTATATACTATATTTATATTATATATATTTTTATATAGTATATACATTTTTATATACACTGGTTATCATAAATTAAGGAAAATTCACAAAAATCGCGATAACTCAAGAAATTACACATGGAATTTTATGAAACTTACCCACAATATACAACACATAGTAAGGTATTAAACAACATAAAAAGAAATTATCAGACATTAATAGTAGTATAGAAATTAGCACATGTATAAAATAAACAAATTGGAAGTATCGGTTTGCAATAGAAAAAGTACCTTTAATATGGAATATGATTGCCTCTAGAAGCAATACAGCACAAACAGCGATGTGTGATGCTTTCAATTATGCGGTCTATCAGTTCAATAGGAAGTGAGAGCCATTGCTCTTGTAAAGCAGTTGCAAGCGTGGCAAGGGTCTGAGGGGGCGGATTGATGGCAGATACACGCCTCCCTAGAGCATCCCAAACGTGCTCGATAGGATTCAAGTCCGGGGATCGAGCTGGCCACTCCATGCGAGTAATTGTTTCCTGTTGAAGATAATCATCAACAATGCGAGCTCTGTGTGGTCTTGCATTATCGTCCTGTAACAGGAAGCAATCACCAATTGCCCCGGCATATGGGCGCACATAAGCATCAAGGATGTTGTCTCGATAAACCTGAGCATTCACGGTTCCCCTTGGAAAGACATGGAGGTATGTGCGCCCTCCTAAGGATATGCCTCCCCAAACACAGACACTGCCTCTTCCGTATGCATCTCTTTCACGGATGTTTGATGGATGATAACGGGTCCCAGGTTCTCTCCATATCAAATAACGTCTACTGTCACTTTCTAGACTAAACCTGGACTCATCCGTAAAGAGAACAGGCCTCCATTGATCTGACGTCCAGTGGACATGTTGTCGGGCCCACTGCAAACGGTCTCTCCTATGGCGTGATGTGAGCGGCACGCAAATGGCTGGTCGTCTCGCATACAGACCACCTTCGTGGAGCCTTCTGCGCACAGTTGACGTTGACACCAACCTTCCGGTGGCTGCAGCAAGAGAGGATCTAAGATGTGTCGGAGTAGCGGTTCTATTCCTGCGTGCACTTAATGTCAAATATCGGTCATCGGCACTGGTCGTAACAGTTGGCCGTCCTTGACTGAACCTCCTAGATGCCGAATCTGTGGTTTGAAATTGCCTCCAAAGTCTATGAACCACAGATGGACTCACATTTAGCCATCTGGCCACTTCTGATTGACTCTGCCCTGCCTCTAGTCTCCCGATGGCTCTCCATCGTAGTTCTTCAGGCAAATGATGCCTAGAGGTCATTATTACGAATTGGCTATCTCAGATTTTTAATGTCGCAATCACAGTAAAATTTGTGTGCTTTCTCTCAAACTTGGACTTTTATGCTCCAGGCAGATGACGTAAGCCGAGTGCAGCGCCACTAATTTGCATATTGCAATTTTACTCAGCTACTCTTAGTGGACAACATATGCAAATTTTGCACGGTTTGGCTTACTTTTGAAAGAGTTATCGCTATTTTTGTGATTTTTCCTTAATTTATGATAACCAGTGTAGTATATACATTTTTATATATTATAAATTTTTGTAAGATATTTTGGTCTTGCCTTCAGCAGTGTGGGACAATTGTCCATCTTCCTCCCCTTTCCTTTGAATACGTCACAAGTAAATTACATGCACAATTTTCTTAAATTGTCAGATGAAATAGAAATGTTTGCTACTTTTTCACTGAAATTCTAATGTTTCTAAATTTACTATAGAGTTAACATGTGAACTCACTAGTGAGCTAAGACCGGGGAATTTGATTTTTTCCCAGTAAAAAAATCTTTTTTAAAAAGTGGAATACCTAGGACTTTTCAGGAATGATATATTGTAAATAACTAACAATGAGTATCTTGATTAACCCTTTCGCGTCGACTGTCACAAATACGTGCCAGCATAAAGCCGTATCAACCGGGGTAAAAAGATAAAACTGGTAATCAAAGTAATTCTTTAGCAGTTTATTTGTGGGTGAAGTTATAATTGATTGATTTATTTAATTCACCATTACTTTGTTCAAAATAAAACTATTTAGTTATACTTTTAACTAATATTGATTATATGTATGATTAAACTAACAATAATTAAAGTAAAAGCAAAATAAGTCTGTAAAATTAGCAACGACTGCATTTAAGTTACCATTTTTTATTTAATTACATCCTGATTCTGATTTTGTACGCATGCTTTTCTGAATCACCCGTCCCCAAGGGGTTAAATCTGGCAATTTCTAAGTTGAACAGTTTAGTTCCAACAGGCCTTTGAATCTTAGCTACCTGGTCTTACCGCACTTTCCCTTATATAAGAAAGAAAAAAACGATATTTTTTATTGTTTTTGGCATAGTTCGTATCTCTAGAGTTATTTTATTGAAATATTAGTGTTAAATAATAAGAATAAAAACAAGAAAATTGTATAGAATAATTTGTTTATTATATTCACTTTTTCATCAATGTAAATGAAATAATAAAAAAAAAAATTAACACCTCGAAACTTTGAAATAATTTCAGTTCTGGTAGAAAAATAAAAATTTTTGCAAAGCAAAAATTTTAATTGCTATCGATTATCATTCACAATAGATGTACCAGTCAGCATTACGATAAAAAAATACCGAGTTCTACCTTTTTAGCAAGATGAATAATACATCAGCTTCGAAATCGAAACCCAGTTTCTAACGCTTATTTTTCGATTATTTCCGAATATAATGGGAATTGTTTAACAAAAAACGATCATTAACTTACTTTTTTTTTACTCGCTTGCGTCAGAGTAAACAGTTTGCTGATCATTTACATCAAAAATTGAGAGATATGCCCCTCCCAATTGGGAAAAATATCTCCATCACCCTAAAAGCACAGAAGAATTGGCGATTTTTGCATGTCTGGAAATACCCACCCATTTCTGGTATTATGCTTATTTTGTCACCTTTTACGAACAAAAGTAGAAAAGGATTGGCTGCAAATGTATGCGATTTTGTGAAAAGAACTTAATCTAACAATTCTCACGTTTGGCGTTGTCGAACATTGTACTAATATTTGCTTCAACATGAAAGAGAGTGAGAAGTGGTATTTGATGTACGGGTTTTTTTTTTCCTTTCCTGAACTGCTTTATAATTATGTTGAGTTTTTGTCTGAATCTGAGTGTTAGAAAACAACGTTTATTTTAGAAGAAAGGAAATGTTGCTTTCAAATCAAATATTTTTTTATAACACCATTTTCGGAAAATATTTGAAGACACTTAGAAAATTGAAGTGGTTTTTTGTTCGAAAGCATATATTTAAGTCACGCATGATTTGATGGATGTTTAAATTCAAATTTAGGGAAGTTCTATTTTATGATTTTTATAATACATATTAACTTATAGCTGTAGCAATTTCTCTTTCTTTTTTTTTTACGTTTGTCTTGCAAAAGCATCCTATTTTACTCTCGTAGTTTTCATTATTTTATGAGTTTAATGTTTATTTATCTCAACACATTTATGTACGTAGAATATTAACCAGTAAAGTACGTTTCAGGGTTATGCACGCCTGGCCAAATCTTTATTGCTTTGCGTATGACATATATACACGTCTTGTGAAATAAAAATATTGCCATTGAGGATCTAAATTCGCGATTTCATTTAATTACGATCGCAGTGCTTCAGAGAATAGAACGCTTGCCTTCCAATGAGGTCACCCAGGGTCGAATCCCAGCGGTGGCAGGTTGATAAAAATTCCTGCTCCCAGCTCGCACCGACCTCAGTGGTACACGGATCATGAGTTAATGGAAGGTTTTCATGGTTTTTCCTCTCCACGAAGAGCAAATGAAGGGTCAGTTCCATCAAAAAGACCGCTACTAAGTCTAGTTTGTTTCAATTCTTGATACAACTGTTCCATGTTATTTAATTTCTTAACCGTCGTTGAACAGCCGACCCAATTTTTGGCTTTGACTACTAATGTTCAACTCCGTAGCCTTGTAATTTTGAACCCAATCCAGAAGACAATGGAACTCCTGGATCCAGTATTGGGAGTGATTTGCCTTCGTGGAGGACTTTTCGATGGAACTAACCAGCATTTGCGTTACATGGAGAGGAAGACCACGAGAACCTGCCACGGTTAGACTGGTGGCAAGGGGACTCTAACCCATAATCCGTCTACCACTGAGGATATTTCACATCAGCACTGTGGTCGGTGCAAGCCGGATGCGGAATTCGTATCGACCAGTCATCGCTGGGATCGAACCCCGGTTCACCTCATTGGAAGGCTATCCCCTGAGCCATCGCGGCTCCCAAGTGTTACATTGTCTTTTGGGTTACTTCAAAAATACAAGGCTACAGAGTTAAATTTTGACGTCGTAAACGCAGAATTGGGTCAGACGTTCAACGCCGGTTATGAAGTAAAATAAATTGTACAATACAAATATTATTTGCTGGTATGTTTCCTTCATATTGCCAGGATGACAGCTAAATATTTCACGCTGCTGTGTAGAGGGCGGCTAGCGTCCCGAAACCAACTATTTTTAATTATGAACTATTTTAATTATGAACTGTTCATCATTTAGATAAAAGAAAAAGCTTATACAGAACAGTCCTATATATATATGCAATTGATTATTAACGAAATCTTGGATGTCAGTTTTTTGTAAAATTTATATTAGGTCTATTTATTCGGCGATCCACCAGTATACAGGACATTGCTTGGTTTAAATGCCAGACCCGGGTGGATGATTTGTTAGTTTAAAGTCTTCGCTTAATTGGTTAAAGAATTTATTTTTAAGAAGTATAACTTTTGATCGCTTAGAAAATAACTTATTCTTCTGTCCTTGTTTTGTTTGATTTTATTATTATTGTTATTTGACTGAATTTTTTGATCGTAAAATTTATATAGTTTCTAAAATATAATTTGAGTTTCGCAAAAATTAACATGCATATTTTGTTAATTTCTTTTGTCGGGTATACAGTGCTCGTTTTGTAGGTTAGCAACTTAAGATTTAATATGAGCACTTGAATTATTTTTCTAATATCAAGATGCAATAAGAATATAATATATTTCCAACTGTGTATATATATATATATATATATATATATATATATATATATATATATATATATATATATATATATATATATATATATATATATATATATATATATATATATATATATATATATATATATATATATATATATATATATATATATATATATATATATATATATATATATATATATATATATATATATATATATATATGCTTGTCTAACCTATCTCATCAAGAACTGAAAGAACCTTTTTCTACCACTACCAACGTAGCAGAATTAGGGACACTTAGTACTCATTCGAGTGAATTAGAAATTCCTGGTTAGGAATACATTACTAAATTCCATAAAAACGGTAGCTTGTATAGAGAAACCGAATGCAAATTTGTAAACAACTACGCGAAAATATATAATGTCTGTTTGAAAATCTCATACAAAAAAAAGGTGGTTTTCCAGGGTAGCCAAATACTTACAAAAATATGATATTGAGGTCATATACTATGGAATGTGTCCTGTTGTAAGCTACATAGTTTTCCAAATTCAGAATTTCTTTTTAATTTATTTTCCTAAAAAAAGAAATATATAAGTTTTAAAGTTAACTAATAAATAAAAATAAATAAATGTTTCCAAACAGCAAATGTTATAATTTCAGTCTAATGTCACAAAATAACAAAATGTTAACAAAAAATGTTAGAGATAAGAATTTATAATTTTGAATAATTGTATTGTTAATTTATTGTATTGTTATTATAATTTTGAACAATTGTATTGTTAATTTATTGTATTGTTATTTTAAGGTTATGAAAAACACAATATGTGGCATTGAATTAAGTGTTGAAGATTCGTTTTAGTTGAAATTTCATTGTGAAAGCTTATTATACAGAGAGTTGAAACTAAGATTATTAACTTTGTAATGTAGTTATGGAACGTTATGCTTCCTATTCTACAATGCAAAATTCTCACCATAAATATTACAATGAAGTTGTTTGATTTCTTACGGATAGAATTGGGGAATTTGAGAAAGATAATTATTTAGTCCAGACTTTAGATTATTTAGACTCTATTTAGTTCAGAATTCTCCTCTAACTGATAGTAAATCAATCAGAATCGAACAAATGAATGGGACATCTGAGGAATTCGAAGCGTCGACCTCTGATACTGAGCCTTAAATGGGAGAAACCATAAAAAATAAGAAGCGAAAGGTGAAGAAAAAGCTTGTTCAAGTTTACGACACTGATGACTCCACTCCTACCTAGATGATAAGTGAATCTTCTGACGACATTGTCCTGTCTGAGACTATTCTATTTTCTTCATTAGCAAATCAATCAGGATCGTATAAATGAATGGGACATCTGAAAATTCGAATCCTCGACCTCTGATACTGAGCCTCAAATTGAAGAAACCATAGAAACTAAGAAGCGGAAAGTGAAGATAAAGCTTGTTCATGTTAAAGACACTGTTGACTCCACTCCTACCTAGATTATAAGTGAATCTTCTAACGCTATTGTCCTGTCTGAGACTATTCCATATTCTTCATTAGTAAATAAATCCGAATCGAACAAATGTATGGGGCATCTGAGGAACTCGACCTGTGATACTGAGCCGTTAATTGGGGAAACGATAGAAGCTGGGAAGCGAAAGGTGAAGCAAAGGCTCGTTCATGTTAAAGAAACAGTGTACTACTCCACTCCAACCTAGATGATAAGTGAATTTCCTTCTAACGCTATTGCCCTGCCTGAGACTATTCCATTTTCTTTCGTTACCACTGAAACTCCAGAGGATATTAAAACATCTGAGTATGCGACTATTCCTTTGTCGAAAGAAGCACAGATGAATACTGCTCCTGTTGTAAAGATCAAAATAGTAAAATTTCTATTTCGTAGATTTGATCTTGATACATCTTGAGATTTTCTCGAGAAAGACATTGGTTTTGCCCCAATCAAATTTATTCAAATGAAGAAAAGAAATTATAACAAAAAACAGATCGCCAATGCCCACTATAGACTTAATGGGTGTTTTTCAAGATGATAACAGCATTAGAGCTTTATTATTGGGAAATAGTATCATTTCTAGAAATTATATTTTTACCCTTGCAGAATTCGGATCGACCAAAGTAAGGAGAGAAGTTAATAACTTTTTTAAGGCTTTAATACCAGCAATTTCGAAATCATTCTATAGGATTGGGATATTTATTAAGAAAGCTATATGAATTATAGTGGTAACAAAAATGGAAAGAATCTTTAAACTCCCTATAGTGTGCAAAAACAATAGCGTTACATTAAACAGACCAATGAGGCGACAAATGTATGTTATTTTGTCTGAATAAACCCTGAAAATGTTACTTGCCTGCGCCATCCTCTAACTTCTTCAGTTAAAAGGATAATTGTAAAAATTTGAAAAGAAAAAAATTATTTCACCATTACGAAAATGTAATTTTTAAAAAAACAAACTTATCTGGTCCAATCTAAAATTCCATCTGGTTTCTGGAGTTAAAGATGTTTGCATACAACTATTATACTACAACCATTAAAACATTCAGATATTTTACAGGATTTTTTTTTCTCGTGTACGTTTATTTTGGATTGAATTCTTCATAGAAATTGAATAATAGACTAAAAATATTCAGTTATTAGTTCGAGTTTAAAAAGTCATTTCGGTAAGCATTGCAATGTTGCTTGAAATAACTATGTATTGTAACATCTAAATTGTATCCAAGGCTTTTGCACAATTTAAGTACCCACAATTTATGCTTGAAGTATGAATTTCATGTTCGTTATAAGTATGAAAGATTTTTTTTCTTGGTCGAATATGGAAATTTAGCTCTCGGGCATCCGGGTCTGATGGATTAAAATCAAAGATGCGGTGGGGGGTAGTAATAGTCCCCAGACACGCCTCTAAACATATACTTATGGGTCGTTTCGTTTGCATAATAGCCGATGCTCAGACACGCCCATAAATACCTATCGCGTGTCTTCTCTCCTCTCTTCCCCTGTCATGTGCTGCTGCCAGATTCAAATCAGTCAAGATTTTTTGACACAAAGAACACGTTCTGGTGTATCATTAATTGGATCCCACAGAAGTCTTAGCTCACTGTAGAAGCCGAAGAGGAAAAACGTTTTGTCTAAAAGAGAATGTATTCCTTGATTCAGTGGAATTCGCAAACGTTTCTGTTATGCAATAAATGCCACGTGATGTTTAGAATAAAGATTTCAGATAATTGTTTTTAATGAGAGAGAATTATTTCATGGAAGAGATAAGAATCTTCTGATTTTTATAAGTAAACTGCTGCAAGTCTAAGTAAACTGCTGCATAAAGTCAAACTGCCTTATTTCTTTGTACCATTTGGTTATGAATAGAGTATTAAAGGTTTTTTTGTGTTCCTTTTGCATGCAGGAATAGTATACTAACTATTAGCAAAACTATTTTGCAATTCTTTTTAAATTTTTCTCCTCTTTTCTTGCAATGTGTTGCTGCCGGATTCAAATGAGACAGCATTTTTTTGACACAAAGAACACATCTCAGCGTATCATTAATTGGATCTAACAGAATTTGAAACAGAAATATTTGCTTACTGTAGAAGCCGAAGGGGAAAAACGTTTCGCATAAAGGAGAATTAATTTTTTGATTCAGTGGAACTTGGAGACGATTCTGAGATGTAATAAATGTCACGTGATATTTAAAATAAAGATTTGAGAAAATTGTTTTTGATCAGAGAATTATTTCAAGAAAGAGATTAGAATCATCTGATTTTTATTAGAAGCAAGATCTGAGTTTGCAGACGATTCTGTGAGGCAATAAGTGCCACGTGATATTTAGAATAAAGCTTTGAAATGATTCTTTTTAATGGGAGTTTTGTTTCTTGAAAGAGATAAGAATTTTCCAATTTTTATTAGTGTTAGGTCCGAGGTAATTGCGGGATAAAGTTTAACTTCTTATTTATTTTGTTACTTATTTAGACATGAATAACATATTAACGATCTTCTTATACGCTGGAATCATAGAGACAATGTTTTGAAAGTGATAGCTAAGTTAGGAAAATAAAATAAAAAAGAATTAAGTTTGTGATTACCTCAATTCATAATATTTTTCAAGTCACAAAAGTAATTTTTTTATGATAAAAATGAGTTTGGTAAGCATGCTAAAAATTATCATATTATATATTTTCTCCACAAAATAACATATAGTGGTTGTCTATAATGTTCATTTCCCAGAATCCCCCCCCCAAAAAAACCCCCCCCCTTGGGAACCCTGAATTCAGAAAGTGATAGTAAAGTAACTTTCAAATCACACAAAGCTACCGAATATAATCGTTATTATCGTAACTTATTAACTATTACCGTATAATTAGAAATTACATGATTTTATATTTTAGTTCATTAGTTTATTGTACTATTTTGTGACAGAAATAGCAGCCATTACTATCAATACATTTACTGTTTTAACTATAAATATAACTACTAGTTCATTTCATTTTACTTGTAATGATTTTACAAAATATGAAAGGGACACTTATTAAAAAAAAAAACAACCTCAGTATGTTTTACAAAACTGTTTAAATTAATTTCTTAAGCTAAGAATTAAAAAAAGCAGCTCTTATACTTTATATTTATCAGAATGCTTATTTACAATAGTAATATTAATTACAGTTAAATTTTAGGATTGTGAGAAAAAACTGACGTCATTTTTCAATGCTAATAAATTTCGAACCATTCATTTCAAATTTTAATTATTAGTGAAGGACAAATATAAGTTATTATTCTAAAACATGCAATTTTTTTCTAAGAAAACAAAACATGGATCATTATTTACTATTGTTTACTTATATCAAAACAGACAACAATGATCTCTAAGTATTTAACAGTTTATTTCATTTGTCTGTTCCTATCTCTTAAATAGTGACTGACACATCCTGGGTGGTCTACAAGCGTGTATCGAACTCCTCAATTTGTAAACCATTTTCAAATTTATGTAAATTAATAGTCAACATCATCGACAAAGTTTCAATTAATATCAAATAAATCAAACATACAATTTCCTGTATGACATTTAAGACTTAAAATGAGTTGTAAATATCAATCCATCATTTCTACACTGTCTAAAAATGCGAAGGAAAAAAAATTTGAGCCAACTGCCAATAAAATTAAGAAAGAGGACGTATGCATCAGACCATATCCACCTCTGGAGGATCATTCAATTCAAATTCGTGTTCAGTCACTTGAAGCTGATACTTATCGTATTGCAAAGAAGATTTTTCTGTCTATTTCTTTAATTGATTTCTAATTCAATATCTCATCTTTCCAAACATTTAAGAATTTTGAAATATGTAATTTGTCTTCGGCAGATTATTATCAGGATTTACAAATATGCATGAACTTTTCTATCTTTAAAACAATCAAAATGTCACTTTATCCAATCTCGTATTTCTTGAAACTTTCATTAAAAAATTGTAGAAATTTTAGAACCAAATTAATAATGAAATAATATTTTGAAATGAATAATGAATAACAATGAATAATAATAATAACGAAAAATAATGAATAATAATAATAATGATGAATATTAATAATGAATAATGCAGGTCTGTCGGATGTGAAAATTTGTGTGATGAATGTTAAAGCTGATGTTTATCACTTTTTAAAGAACGTTTTCTGTGTGCAACCAACCAATTGATATTTATCATTTTTCGAAAAAAAAAAAAGAATTCTCTATCTATTTGTTTAATTCACTTCTAATTTTATACCTCATTTATCCAAAAATTAAGAGTTTTTAAGATATTTTACATTTTCTGTTGGTCATTATTATCAGGAGTAACAAATATTAGCAATTTTTTTCTATCTTTGAAAACCAATTACACGTCATTATATCCAATCTCGTATTTTTATTGGTGACATTATTTTTGTGTATGAGTATTAATATCATTAAAAAGTTGTAGAAAGTTTGTGGTTATTGCTTTAGATTTAAATCAGTGGTTGTAGATTTGGTTTATTAGGAACCAATCACAAACACGATTTTGAATCTTTTATTTAGTAATAAAAATATTAATACTCTCTTTTTGTTTGGAAATTGTTTGCCTTTATTATTTTATTTTAATGAGCTAAGAAAATGGGAATAATATACGAATAGCTCATTTCCCACCCGAAATTTGACGTATTTTTAAATGAATTTTCTTAAAAAAAATTTTCAACTAACGAAACAAATAAAAAACAATAAAGTTTTTAATTTAAATTTCTTAAAATTTACCAAGCTTAATTTTTGACCTTGAATCTGTCTTGCTCCAAAATAATTGTTGTGCTTAATGTATTTACATTGTCCCCCCTGTAATGTGACGTATTTTTTAATGAAATTTTTTAAAAAAATTTTTCAACTAACGAAGCAAATAAAAACCAATAAAGTTCTTAATTTAAATTTTTTAAGATTTACCAAGCTTAATTTTTGACCTTGAATCTGTCTTGCTCCAAAATAATTGTTGTGTTTAATGTATTTACATAGTAATTACCAAAACAATTCTTCAATAAAACTAAAAAAGGTCATTCCACTAATTCAGCAACCATTATACGTAAAAACAAGTTTAATTTTTTCATTTTTGTACTAAACCTTTTAATTAATTAATAAATTTTTTTTACAAATTCGCCGACTTTAATGTTTAATTTTATATACACAATCTTGAAATCTCAATTAGTTGTGGTAGTCACAAAGGTATATCCACTTTGATTGATGTTATTAAAGAACTGTCCCAAAAAGTATAATTCTTGTATTTCAGGCTGTTGCTGGAAAATGAAGCAGCTGAATTGGAATTTCGGTAAAACAAGAGTACAAGAAATTACAAGAAAACAAAAAATTAAGGTAATTTTAGCAAATAAAAGCACCGTTTTAAATTCGCAAGAACAGCCAGTTCATAATTAACTGGCACCTCTATGCTCTTATTATAACATTTCTGGTTATGGGTTTCAAAGAAATTCTCAATCCCAGGATTAGATGCTGTTGCCTCTGTTCTGGATCGCTCCGTATATAGTGGGCAACCAGTAAGGTGGTAGCTTTGTTGTATATTTCATATTCATTCATCCATATATTTCAAATTCATTGTTAGCTATAATTCAGTTAAATTTCTGCGGTCGAAGAAACTTTCTTTCAGATATGCAACAAAAAATATTTTTCCTCAATATCATGTTACTGCCGGGAAAACCTTGAGAGATTCCCGTGCCATTGTTAAGAGCCTATATAACAGTACGTGACACATGTTAGGAATTTGTATTCTTAATTGTCTCGCCACCATTATTTCCCTCGAAATAGCTAAGTCTTGAATCCCCAAGATGAGCAAAAGAAGATGATGGCGATTGGAGATAAGCAGCTGTCAACACACAGCTGCCAAGATGCCATCTTCCTAGATGTTTATCTGTGGTGCGAAATATTTGTAGCCACCTTGTCAGGCTCGACTTTTGTCACCATAGTATTTTTTTGTGAAACCGCAGTTGCAGGTAAACTTCTATTCTATGTCAAATTAGGATTGTACCACAAAATCCTTCGATTTATTCCTATAAATCAATGAAATATCCTATCAACCTACTGTAGACAGCGATCATACGGTTTGCTAATCCTTTACAGTGCAGTGTAGCTAGTCTTGCAACACAAACTTAACAAATGTTACAAACCACTAGATGTGTGAAACTAATTACTTTTAAACGTTTGGCAACCACAATTCATCAAACAACAAAGCAATAAAGGTTGTCACTTAGTTAATTGTCTTAGTGGTTTGCTTGTAAGCTATGGTTTGTTATGGTTAGTTGTTTGTTTTTAAACTAAAACAACATACCATATACTAAAACTTAACTTTAGATGACACTTTTCATTTTATAACCGTTGTTGAACAATCGACCCAATTTTGGGTTCACGTCTACTAATGTTTAACTCCGTAGCATTGCAATTTTGAACCCAATTCAGAAGAGAAGGGAACTCCTGGATTTGAGAAATTGGAGGACTTTTTGATGGAACTTGCCAGCATTTGTGTTACATGGGGAGGAAAACCACGAAAACCTCCCACCCTTAGTCTGACGGCAAAGGGACTCTAACCCATGATTCATTTACCACTGATGGTATTTTTACGTCAGCACTGTGGTCTGCGCGTGTCGGGTGTGTAATTCGTATCGATCAGTCATAGCTGAAATTCGAACTCGGTCCACCTCACTGGAAGGTGAATGCTATGGCTCTTATACCATTACTCTAAGCTACCATTTGAAAAATTCCCCATGAAGTTCCCTCAGCTTTGTACTATTCCCATTTTGTAAAATCTTTCCCAAAGATGTTACATTTTGGCAGATATTTTTCATTTTGACAGATGTTAAATTTTGGTTACATCTGTGATATTTAACCAAATCAATAGAAAACAGGAAAAAATTTCAATTTAATTTATATGCATACCTGCTACCACTTTTATCATACAGGCACTTTTTAAATTACTGCAGAAAATAAGCCCGGAAAATAGCCGGTTATTTATTTATTTATTTATTTATTTTGAATTTTACCAAATTACGCTAACTGAAAAAAGAAAAGAAAAAAGAATTCGATCCAAATCGGACCACATATTGATAGACTTGCAATCTAACATGCATCGAGAGAGAAAAGAAGAAACGAAGACACAGCTGCTGACTTCTAAGTCGTCGAATCAATAATTCTTACATAGTTATTCAAAATCTATTATTTAAAATTTTTCTGCATTTGAATATTACCGAAGTAGCTTAGTTCTAAAAATACTTTTTTCTTTATTTATTAATAGTTTGTTAAATCCTTGTTAATGACCGGACAAGTTGGAAGTTATGCATAGGTACGTAGAAAAACCATTTAGCAACTTTTCAAAACAAAAGACAAAGTAGACATGCCATATGACATCGTTAGTTACCACATGCCCAAATACATTTAACAAACAGAAGCAAAAACAGCAGCTTTATGCAAAAACTTGTGCCTCTCAACCAAAGGACTCATCCACGCGATACGAAGTCTGTCATTCAACCAAATTCAAATCACAATGTGCGCCAAGAGGCGTCCGTTTCTACCTCTAAAATTGTGATTTTTTTTACAGTTGGCTGCTTTCGAACAAAGAACAAAAGGTTGGCGAAGCCTTTTACTTGCGTAATGGGACGGCAGGGAAGGAGGGTTGGTACATCCCTCTTGTATCTCTACACGCAATCCATCAAAAGGAAGACATCGAAAGTGACAGGATTGTAGAAAGAAATCTTATTTGTTTTCTTCCAAAGAGATGAGCTTGTTTTTCTCTCTTACTTTCTCCCTGTTAGTCATATGGATGTGCTGTAAGGTTTTCGGTGAATAGTTCTTCGACTAATTTTGCAGTCGTAATTTTAACAATTGAAATATAATTATAAGTTCGAAAAATAATATTACGGTAACTGTGTTTTCACCCTTTATTAACTCGTTTAATTGCCATATATTTTTCAATGGCATTAAAATGAGATTTTAATATTTTTTGGTGTGCACTAAATTTGAAAGAAAATGTTCCTGTTCATCTCAATACATTGAGAACTCTGAAAACATATTACTTGCTGAGCAATAATTTGGCGTTCTATTAACACGTTGAATGCCATGGGGGTCACCGGCGAAGCCAAGATTTTTAGAAACACATAATTCGAGTAAATTTTTAATTTTTTTATATTATTATCGTTACTTAAATGGTTTGAAGAAATTAATGCAATATGGAACACACAAAACTTGTTTTATTTATATATACAGAGATGCCAACTTGATCCGGAGAGCGAATAAATATTTTCTAGTGGTAGTTTATTGATTCTTGGTTTCATAAATTCAATTTAGTAGATTGCTAACCACCACTATTTCTAACAATTCGTAGGCGTATATAATTCACCACTTTTTCCGGTATAAGTCATGCTAAACCTTTTAAAAAACTAGCAAAATATGTCCAATATTTGCAAATTTAGTTTGTAGTTATTAACCCTTTCGCGCCGACTGTCACAAATACGTGACAGTATAAAATCGTATCAATCAGGGTAAAAATATAAAACTGGTAATTAAAGTATTTCTTTAGCAGTTTATTTGTGGGCGGAGTTATAATTCCTTGATTTATCTAATTCACCATTACTTTGTTCAAAATAAAACTATTTAGTTATACTTTGAATTAACATTGATTATACATATATTTAAACTAACAATAATTAAAGTAAAAGCAAAGTAAGTCTGTCAAATTAGCAACGATTGCATTTAAGTTACCGTTTTTTATTTAATTACAACTTGATTCTGATTTTGTACGAATGCTTTTCTGAATCACCCGTCCCCAAGGGGTTAATCGTTTGGCCAGACATGCAAGCCATGTAAAATTAGCATGGCATTCTGCGTGTTAAAACTAGCTTGTTGTCGAGAGAAATATTGTGCCCCGGATACCAATACCTTTTAAAAATTGAAATATATGTGCAAGATTCCATCCTTATCAGGAAAACAAATGTATCTATATAAGTAAGTCTTGGTTATCAGTTGCATTTATTGCTAAAAAAACTAGCAAGAAATGAAGTGGTTTTACTGTTCGTTTATTTTCTTTTTTCACAGGATGCAAATAGCCTAGCTATTTGCGTTCATGATTTAGCACGTTCACGCCGGGAAAAGTGAAAATACTGGTACGGAAAAAGAGAAAATACTGGTAGAAGAACTATTTCAATATTAGATAATATTCGAGAGGAGTTAATCTATTCTCAACAATAACAATTCACTGTAAGAAATTTATCACGGAGAAGAAGCAATTCAATACAAAAAATTGCATCCGTTAAAAACAATTGGTAGTTATGGATTTTTATTATTCCCGGAAAAAACTAAAATATGAAATTTATTTGTTACCAGTTTTTACTCCGGTGCGCTGCCAAGATGAGACAATCTAGCGTGACCCACAGGTGGGTCACCCCGGCGTGAACGTGCTAATGTATAATATTTAGTTCAGTAATTCTATTTTAAGTTATTTCTCCCATCATAAATTAGGAATCGTTCATCCATTTTCATAAAATATCGCTTTGTTCCGATACTCTCTGGTGAGGCTTATAAAATGTTGGCCAAATTTACCTAATTCTTAAATTTTAATTTTTCACCGTTTTTAAAATTTTTTTGTTGTTGTCGAAAATGGAGCTCTGCCACCCTTGCTTTTAAAATGAAAAAAGTTATAGCATTATCATTTAATAATTAGAATTTAAGATTTGTAGTTATATTAATATTAGTATTTAGATTTAAAGTTAAAGCAAAGTGCCTTTTAAAATATAACCTGGTAGGTAAGAAGGAAACTTATCCACTTCATAAACGCAAGTTTTCAATTACGCTTTTATTATTGACATTAATGGATTAAACTTAATGACGTAATGGAACTTAATTAAATTAAACTCATCTGAAACCAGTGAAGAAAGAAAATAGGTGTAAATTGGGTAAGCGGGAAAAATATACTTTTGTTTAACCCCTTGGGGACGGGTGATTCATGAAAGCATTCGTACAAAATCAGGATCAGGATGTAATTAAATAAAAAGCGGTAACTTAAATGTAGTCGTTTCTAATTTGACAGACTTACTTTGCTGTTACTTTAATTATTGTTAGTTTAATCATATATATAATCAATGTTAATTCAAAGTATAACTAAATACTTTTATTTTGAACAAAGTAATGGTGAATTAAATAAATCAAACAATTATAACTCCGCCCACAAATAAACTGCTAAAGAAATACTTTGATTACCAGTTTCATATTTTTACCCTGGTTGATACGGTTTTATGGTGTCACGTATTTGTGACAGTCGGCGCGAAAGGGTTAAATTATTAAAATGATTTTCTGGGAATTTTTGTTTAAAATTAAAGAGAGTTAAATTGTATAAACACTTGAATTACAAAAGTATATTAAGTTGAAAAATTAATTTTAATAATGTGTGGAATAAAAAGTGTTTTCGTATAATCGATTTATTTATATTTTTCACTCTATCCCTTAATTATGATTTAATTAAGAAAAATTTTTTTTTACCGAAAAATAATATTTTTTATGTATGTCTAGCTACATTTTTATTAGAAAATACTCAAATGAGCTTCAAGTTTTTGTTTTCCTTGCCCAGAGTTGAACTTAGCTTGATTTAAAAATAGAAGATGTAATTGTGGTTTCTGTGGTTTTACAGTTCCCTAACATACGATGTTGTTATTAAGCATATTTAAAAGACAGAGGAAGAGAAATGGTAAGAATTTTAAGAACTGAGAAGAGAATTAAGTTGAATTTAAAATAATATCATGTACCCAAGGTAGTTTTTTGTAAATGTATTTTGGAATATGAAGCTTATTTTTTTGTAATGATAGCTCATCTTAGAGAGGTAAAATTATTTTATTATTTTTCGGTTATAATGTTAAAAGTTAAGCTTAAAAATTATAAAAAATTGTTATTTGCAGGTTTTTACTTTATTTTATTTCATATGGTACACCATAATATTTCATTGCATAAATCCGTGAATTCCTGTGCTTTTTCATGACGGGCTGCCAACTTCCTACGCTTTTTATAAAAATTTATTCTTGTGCTAGCTGGATTTATGTTTTAATGTAAGATTCTTTATTCATTGAGACTTATTTTCTGTAGTGTTTTTATCTAATGTTTTTTAATGTATCAGTACTATGGTTAATATACTGATTTGTTTGAAAAATTTTTGCTGCTGCTTTTTTGATAAAACCATATTGTAGTGTATGGAAACTTTATCACCTGAGTAGGACCCTCTTCATAGTGAAGAATGTATTTTTTATATTTGCATGTTTTAAATTTTTGCTGCTGCTTTTTTGATAAAACCATATTGTAGTGTATGGAAACTTTATCACCTGAGTAGGACCCTCTTCATAGTGAAGAATGTATTTTTTATATTTGCATGTTTTAAATTTTTGCTGCTGCTTTTTTGATAAAACCATATTGTAGTGTATGGAAACTTTATCACCTGAGTAGGACCCTCTTCATAGTGAAGAATGTATTTTTTATATTTGCATGTTTTAAATTTTTGCTGCTGCTTTTTTGATAAAACCATATTGTAGTGTATGGAAACTTTATCACCTGAGTAGGACCCTCTTCATAGTGAAGAATGTATTTTTTATATTTGCATGTTTTAAATTTTTGCTGCTGCTTTTTTGATAAAACCATATTGTAGTGTATGGAAACTTTATCACCTGAGTAGGATCCTCTTCATAGTGAAGAATGTATTTTTTATGTTTGCATGTTTTAAATTTTTGCTGCTGCTTTTTTTATAAAACCATATTGTAGTGTATGGAAACTTTATCACCTGAGTAGGACCCTCTTCATAGTGAAGAATGTATTTCTTATTATTTGAATTTTTAAAACTTCTGCAGCTGCTTTTTTGATAAAACCTTATCGTATATGGAAACTTTATCACCTGAGTAGGACCCTCTTCATAGTGAAGAATGTATTTTTTGTATCTACATTTTTAGAAATTTTCCAGCTGCTTTTTTGATAAAACCCTATTGTATATGAAAACTTTATCACCTGAGTAGGTCCCTCTTCACAGTGAAGAATGTATTTTTTTATATTTGCATTTTTTTGTTTATTTGTAAAATAGAAATGTAGCAAAAAAGGATAATTTTTATATTTCTTTTTTTTTCTTTCTTTTCATAAGAAATAACGTATAATTTTCACGCAATTGGTTTCAAGGTTACTAATGAAATACAATTCTCTATTTATAAGAATTTTTATTGTGATATTGCAAGTTCAATGGAGTCAAGCAGAGCGTATATCCTAGATATTTATTTTTAGTAGTGAATATAAACATGCAAAAAAGAATAACTCACTCATAATTTGCTAGTTTTAGCCAGCAAAATAAAGAGCGTTTGGTAAGTTTAATTTCTGTCATCATATTTATTTATCTATCAATCTGTCTATCTATCTACCTATGAAAAAAAGCGAAAAGAAATCTATAAAAGTCTAACGTAACTCCAAAATAATATTTGAATTTGCTTATTCCTGTTGACAAGAACGGTGTACCTCATTTGGATTAAAAAACGTTAAATGTAAGTAATGTAAAGAACTATTAAATCAGGGGTCTGTCTAGGTTTTTCTGAGAGGTACCTATTTTGCGAAAATTTAGACATAATTTGTGAAAAATTCAAAATTACGATAAAAAATCAACACAAAAATATCGTAAAAATATGAATTTATCGTTTCTTAAGGGATAAAAAAATAAAATTTTAAGAAAAAGTATTTTGTGAAACTACCGTTTTCCCTAAAGTTAAATTTGTGAAACTACCGTTTTTCCTAAAGTTGAATTTGTGAAGGTACCGCTAAACGGTAGTAAATTCGGCCAGGACAGACCCCTGTAAATGTAAGCAATGTTATACAGATGAAACCCAATGAATGAAATTCCTGGATCAGTTAATGAGATGACGGAATAATCTAATCTTAGTCGCTTTTCTTCGAGTGGTTATGTTTGAACAAATTGTTCTAACTTAAATGTGTGCAGCGAATGTGGGAAGATGCGTGTTTTGAAACTTACATATTGGATATTTGAGTTAAGTAAATAAGCATAAATAATAATAAAAATATTTCATAACATTGGACATCTCACCAATGTAAAACTTAAAAATTTCTATGTATATTCAACGCGAAATGCAAGGAGGAGGCCGGGTAGGGTGCTGGGCTCATGTCCGAGAGTTCGTGGGTTCGAACCCCCCCCCGGCAGAAGACTCTCCGTGTAGTAAAATGGTGATCGAAGCATGTTAAATCTGTCGAGTCGAAAAGTCCTCCATGTTCCCATAACAAATCAATCGTTCTCTGATTGAGATCAAAATTATGATCTGTGGATGTATGAATGGATGTATGAATGGTACTGCCCTATAAACGGGTGTGGCGTATGGGTGTAGCAGAAGTCTAATTCTTGGCCATAGATGGCGCCACTGGAAAACAAGAGCAATCGCTCTCCTCTGCCTAAACAGGCATATACGAAAGAGAGAGAATATAAGGAGAAAAAAAATGTTAGAGTATAAATAGTAAATGCCAATATTCTAGGTCAAATATTTAATTTATATACATATTTATTGATATTGCAAAACAAACAAAGATATATTAGTTGTTAAGCATAATGTGCTGAATTTTAATTTCTGACACGACGTGTTAGAAGTAAAAACCAGGATGATATAATTTAAAAGTAAGCATTCTTGATCTATATTCTATTCTCTTTTAAGGGGAGTCGGAAAGGTTCATATGAATAATACTAAAATTGATCTTTTTCGATGTACTTTTTCTAAGAAGCTACTTATGAATACTCTTTGAATTTTTCGGAGATATTTGAGATCATATTAGTTTTAGGCTGTGATGAAGTTTTAGCGTTAACAGGATTATTTTTTCAGTCATAAAAGATTTTTGCTCAAAAATGATGAACCTTTTTAAAAAATTACAAAATCTCAGTTCATGATTTTTTAAAAACATTTCTGCCAAAGATATGCATTGACAGTTATGACAGTGTAAATATGTATATGTAAATATTCTGGGGAAACACTGAAGCAATATCTTCTTTAGATATTGTGAAAAGGTACATCGAAAAAGCTCAGTATTAGCATTGTTGGTATATGGCCTACCGACTTTCCTTAACATGTTGAATGCCACGCTAATTTTACATGGCTTGATCGTCTGGCCACACGGTAAATAACAACAAACTAAATTTGCAAATATAGGCATATTTTGCTAGTTTATAAAAGGTTTAGCATGATGCAGAGATGCCAACTGCTCCGGGCAAGCCAAAATAATTAAGAAAACGGTAAACAACTACAAAGTAAATTTTGCAAATATTTTACTATTTTTGATTGCTTTTTAAAAGATATAGCATGACTTAAGTATTATAAAGTGGAGAATGATATAAGCCTACGAATTATTTAGAAATAGTGGCTAATAAAAATCTACTAAATTGAATTTATGAAACCAAGAATCACAATTGATAAACTACCACTTTAAAATATATATTTGCTGTCCGGAGCAAGTTGCCATTTCAGCATGATGTATTTGACTAAAGTGGTGAACTAAAAGTGGTGAACTATATATGCCTACGAATTGGTTAAAAATAGTGGTGGTTAAAAATCTACTAAATTGAATTTATTAAGCCAAGAATCAAATAATTAAGTAAATTTTGAATAAATTTTCTGCAATTCCATTAAAGAGTGTAAATTTTATAGTTCTATATCATGTTATACGCTGTCAGCCAGCTGTTTTTCACGGCGTATGTGAAAGGTCAGTGTCAGCAAGCGGTGGCAGACGCAGCCTAAATGTAATTTCAGTGTCAGCCACCGGTGGTTGACTCTGGACATTTTCTTTCTATATTCGAAGATATCAGAGATGCCAACTTGCTCCGGACAGCAAATATATATATTTTAAAATGGTAGTTTATCAATTGTGATTCTTGGTTTAATAAATTCGATTTGGTAGATTTTTAACCACCACTATTTCTACATAATTCATAGGCTTATATAATTCACCACCTTCTAGTACTTTCGTCATGCTGCACCTTTTAAAATGCAAGCAAAAATAATCAAAACATTTTCAAAATTTTCTTAGTAGTTATTTACCGTTATTTTAATTATTTTGGCGTGTCCGGAGCAGTTGGCATCTCTGGGATATTACTTGAACAGGAACACTTAGTGTCTTGTGAGCGAACTAAAAATTCGAAAAAAAGTTTGCAAGCTGTTCCAAGGGTTGGTGAGCAATAAAACAGGGTATGAACATAGATTTTGCTACCACTTTGAGTATAAAAATAAAATAATCCAGAAAAGTTGGCTGCTATGCAAGTGTCTCAACTTCGCAACCCATTAAGGAGCAGTGTAACTAGTCTGGCAACACAAGTTCAGCAAATGTTACTAATATCTAGAAATGCAAAACTATTTGTTTTTATACGTCTCGCAACCATTATTTTTCAAACAACAAAGAGCTAAATTATTTTGTTTTATAATCGTCGTTGAACAGTCGACCCAATTTTTGGGCTTACGACTACTAATGTGCAACTGCGTAGCTATGTAATTTTGAAAACAATTCAGAAGACAAGAGAACTCGAGTATTGGGAGAAATTTGCATTCGAGGAGGACTTTTTGATTGAACTAACCCGCATTTGCGTTACATGGAGAGGAAAACTACGAAAACATCTAATGGTTAGTCTGACAGTAAGGTGGCTAAAACTAATAAGGATATTTTACGTCAGCACTGTGGTTGGTGTGAGTCAGATGCGGAATTCGTATCGACCAGCCATTGTCGGGATTAGAACCCGGATTACCTCATTGGGAGGCATATGTGCCAGATCCTTTGAGCAACCACAGCCCCAAGATATACTGGGGTTGGTCAAAAGCATGGAAACACTTCTATACTAACTCTAGGGAAACAATTTTTATTTTCAGCAGCAAATGCTTTGAAAGATTTTTGATGGCAAAACTGCTAGCACAATTTATAAGATCAAGGAACAAATGGTGCTTCTTTTTACCCATGCAAGGTTCGGTACTAATAACTTGGAAGCTAATAACGGTAACAATTTTGAAAGTAATCAACATGATCACAATATTTATATAAGAATGCTTTTTTAATTATAGAGATATTAAAAGGAAAGAAGTTTTCACTTTCTGCTCTTGTTTTGGTAGATTAATAACTTTGCATGGCAAGAAAAGAAACCAGTTCTAAAGGCTTCAAGCATGATATTTCAAATTGGGCCAACGGTTTGGTCATGCAAAATGGAATGGAAAAACTGTGTTCAAAAAGTTAAAATAAAAGTGTCTCCATTATTCGCGATCGCAACGCTCGAGTACGCCGTCTAGCGGGAGCCTGTAAATATCGGACATTAATTTATCACGTTTTCATTTAGTTCCATCAAAGTCATTGACTGAATCAGACGCCATTTTTTGGCAGCAAATAAGAAACAAAATTTCCCTAAGGAAAAGGCCGAAGAACTTGAAAAAAATCTCCAGAATATTAGTAAATCTTTCTGGAACAGAACACGCCAAACATTTGAAGAAAAATTCCTCAATTATTTTTAATTTCTATTATCAACAAACTTGCAACTGATGACTTCCGATTTCGGATACTGTTACAGATGTGTGTATTAAGGTAAAATGCATTTCTTCTGTCTTCAATTCATTACGAATTAAAGTGAAGTCAACATTGCTTTCGTCATTCGAGTGAATAAATATGAATTCAGAACATACAGAATTGTAATAGTTATAGCATATTCTTCTTCGTTATAGAATAGTATATATTTCTGTATCCATATAATTCGGAAAACAACAATAAAAAATTATCCAAGTTACTTGAAATAGTGCCATTTGTGCTGATTCTTAATTAATTTAAATCGTTTTCTTGGTAAGTTTTTTTTAATTTTGAAAGAATAAGTTCAACTAGAATTCAGCTATTCTGTTTTTAGCTACATATTCAAATTCATATCAATTATAAAATTTTGCTGTGTAGTATGTTATCTAAAAGTAATGAAGGTATAAACTATGTATCTATTATTTGAGAATAAAGTTTTCAAACAAGGAACTTATCATTTTGGAATTCTCCGGGAATCATAAATCAGGTAAGTGCAATGATTTTTACAATAAAAAATTTGCTTGTAAATATTTTTTTTTCATTTGATGATGGTTCTCTACAGAATGGGTTTTTACGTCTGATTAAGAACTATAAGAATAATAAAAAAAGAAACAATATGAAAGTTTTTATTTCAATGTTAATAATTCTTAAAATCGTTTTTTTTATCCTAAGAATTCTTTATTTTCCGTTTTTTAGTTTATAATTTTTTGATAAAAATTGTTCTCAAAATACTTTTGAAAAATTAAATGGTATAACATTATGTGTTTATGTATACTTCTTGTATATTCCAATGTTTGAAATAATATGATTCAGAAAAGTATGGAATAAAAATTCGGTACTTACGACGTATTAACGCTACCGCCGCTACAGATTTGGCGGTTTTTAAGTGCCGCCAATCTACACTTAAAATTTTTGCGACAGTTCATAAAATAAAACACTTTATTTAAAATCAAAATAGTTAATTGGATTTCGGTGGAAAATGAGCCGATATAGAGTTTAGCATAGATTCAAAACAATCATATCGCCATATGAACTCTGATGAATAAGATTCCAAATGAAATAACATTTCCAAAACGTAAGTTTGCCAAGATAAAGTTTTATGTTGTGGGAATTGGTACATTTTCGTTTTTTCAGTAAAATATTTCCCTCCTGAAAAAATAAAATTGCATCTTGTTTTGTTTTTGGCAAATCCCAAAGACGAATATTCGTAGCACTAAAAATGGCGACAAAAAAGAATTGTTTTTTTTTGTTTTTGTTTCGTCAGCATTCTTTATTTTACGTTTCTTAGTTTCTAAATAATGATTTTTATTGAAACTTGAAATTTTTTGATAAAAATTGTTGTCAAAAAACGTTGTTTACAAAATTAAATTTCATAAAATTATGAGGCTTATGTATACTTTTTGTTCATTTTAATTTTTGAACTAATATGATTCTTAAAACTATAGAATGTAAAGTTTAAATGGGCCTTTCATGTTATATCATTAAATTTAGTAATACTATTTCTCGGGCATTAGGTTTTAACTCTTATAAGAATATACATATTTTTTTCTGTTAATGTGCAAATATTTTTCCGATGTGTTTTGGATATTCCTTCTCTAATAAAAAGAGATACCATTTTGTTTTCGGTTGTACAAGAAAGAAGATCAAGCATTTTTTTTTTAAATTTAATAAGCCACATTAAAGAAGGAACGTTGCAATGCTACACGCTACATTAACGACGTCTCCAGAGTAACTGAATGACGGTTCATATGGAAATCGCAGGTAAGCGTCTCATACAACAACGCCCCCTATAGTTCGTTGCGATCGCGAATTATGATAACCATCTGTATTTGTTCATACTATTGTCTACCTATATTCACCAATATCTATTGATACCTACATAGCATATGTATACTATCTATATGTATACTACTATATTCTATAGTACCATATTTGGTAATATCTTCTATCATATTTTAATGGTTGTTGTTGGTCCTACATTAATAAACACATCTTGTTGGTAGACCATCAAAATAATCATACAGCATCTACTATCATATTTTGATGGCTGTTGTTTTTTCAACAGTAACAAACATAACTTGTTGGTTGACCATCATAATGGTACATCGAAAAAGCTCAGTATTAGCATTGTTGGTATATGGCCTACCGACTTTCCTTAACACGTTGAATGCCACGATAATTTTACATGGCTTGATCGTCTGACCACACGGTAAATAACAACAAACTAAATTTGCAAATATAGGCAGATTTTGCTAGTTTATAAAAGGTTTAGCATGATTCAGAGACGCCAACAAACACATTCAGAGACAAAACAACATCTGCCATCAAAATATGATGGTTCATAATGGTCCATCAAAAATCAAACATTTCTTGATGGTTCACCATCATAGCACAAAAGTAACATTTTCCATTTTGTAATAATGGAAATTTGTTGGGCCATCAAAAATCATCAAAACTAGATGGAAAGTGTTGTATGATGGTGACCATCAACACATGTTGAACCATCAAAAATCTTACAGAAACTAACCTAAACCATCAAAATCCTTTGATGGTACCACCAAGAATTTTGTCTTGGGTATCTGTACGATATCTATGGATATGAAGTCTGTGACCGATCACTTCAATAATTACTGTGCTTTCTTCTTCAGATCCAGATATAAATATTTAAATTTATAATACATATTATTGTAAAGAGAGCAATTACGTTTTTGAGGAAGAGATTACTAATAACGAAACACTTGTGTGGTCACTTTTTCCATTTTGGAAAAAAAATATATATAACGCCTTTTAAAGAGCAAGTGTTTACGATTTTCAATTAAATTTTTATTCCACTGGCACTATATAAACCCTTTTTCCTTGTTATTAAAAGAATAAAAAATGAGAATTCATTTCATGTGACTAGAATTTCATTTCTACCTATTGGCAATAACCATTTACATTCTTAATAGAGATAAATTGTTAGTTACTCGAGTATTATCGGTCAGTGTACTGATTAAGAAACTCATCAAAAAATCTAACTATCATTTTCAAAAGTTCAAATGAAATAAAATTAGCATAATCTTGTATCATAATGATCTCTACGAATCATGTATAGGCATCGTGATTATTATTTTGTAAAGGTTTTATTGGGGATAATGATAGAGCACGGTCTAAAATGGAAGAAATAGTTTTACTCACCACATTTGTTACTTTAATTTAGAGGTATTTTTCTTTTATTAAAAATAAAGGCTGTTTTTGAACAATGAAAACGTAACAAAACTAATAAAGATTTGCACTCAAATACTGTACTCTCAGTGGTGTATAATTTTTTTTTATTAAATGTGCATTTTAATTTGTTTTTATCTATTCTTTGCCAAAGAGACGGATTTTCACCGCTGTGTCCTTATATATATATATATATATATATATATATATATATATATATATATATATATATATATATATATATATATATATATATATATATATATATATATATATATATATATATATATATATATATATATATATATATAAAGTAGTAAGATACTTAGATACTTATACTTAACTTGAGCTTGAGTAGATAATTTATAGTACTTTATCTCATCACTTAAATTTTCAAAAGTTTGCAAAGTCAAATTTAATTTTATTGATAAAGAAAAAGAAAATGAAGGAAATAAAAATGAAAATATGACCACCGAAGCCGACGTCTTCAGGGGGTACCGGCCCCGGTAGCCATAAAAACAGAACCATTTCTAATTGAGGGAGAAGCAAATGCTTAAATTAACTCCCTCAGTACCCCGATGGTTTTGCATAGAAGTCCAGGAAAAAAACATGCAATATAAATAACAAATTAAGAAAAGAAACTGAAACAAAATCATCAGAAAAATAAAAACTCACATAGTCACATGTCAGACATCAATTTCTCAGCAAGCCGAATGAAAAGAAAAAACTAAAACCTAAAGAAAACAACGCCCTCTATTACAATGCGCAAATGAAGAAAAAAAAAAGAAAAATGTTAAGAGAAAGAAATACGTAACAAATTAATAGTTATTAGCAATCTATTAATTTGTTACGTATTTCTTTTAAGTTAAGGTGTATCAATTGCAATTTTAATTATGTCTAGTGCTTATGAATTTAAAACCGTTTTTTTTTCTTCCTTTAAGTATTTCAAAAGGTGATTTTCTATCTAACGAATTTTTTATATATCGAACTTATTATCGGGATTTAGTGACTTCATTAAATAGAGGTCCGACTGTAGTTTGTTTATATTCCTCATGGCTTCATACCTGTCTTTGTGTAAAGTCTTGTGTAAATATATTGGGAAAGAATTAAAATCTTCGAGAGAGAATCTTTGTGAAAGAATTTAGAATGTGTAACTTAAGAGAATTGATACTTGACGGCCTTGGCTAACTCGAAATAGAATGGAAAGCCAGTTGCAAATGCCCAATTTCAACAACCAATCAGTATCAAGGTACCCACACTACGTCACTCGCAGGCATCCTATTCAACAGTTATCACAAAGAATAAAAGTAAGTAGGTGTGCAACATTGACCGTTAATGTTAGTTATAATCATGCAGAACAAAACAAGAATGCGATAAAGAAAAAGCTTCGAAAAATTCAACAATTAAACGGATTCTGATTTTACTAATCTTACTAAGTATACATCAAATTAAAATTTTTTCCTTATGAAAATGTTAGTTATAATCATATAAAACTTTGAAGAATTCAACAACTAAAAGGATCCCGATTTCACTAATCTTACTAACTATACTTCAAATTAAAATTTTTTCCTTATGAAAATGTTAGTTAGAATCATATAAAACTTTGAAGAATTCAACAACTAAAAGGACCCCGATTTCACTAATCTTACTAAGTATACTTCAAATTACAATTTTTTCCTTATGAAAATGTTAGTTATAATCATATAAAACAAACCATCAAAAATGCGATAAATTTTTTTTGTTGAAGAATTCAACAACTAAGAGATCTAGATTTCACTAATCTTACTAAGTATACTTGGAATTACTATTTTTCGCTTATGCCATCCGTTTAACAGTTCCGGGTTATGAAGTTATCTATCAAATAAATCTGAAGAGCAGTAATAGTAGCATCCTACCCATTTCAAAGTTAAGAAAAAGGGCGTACCGCTTAATTGTG
This sequence comes from Parasteatoda tepidariorum, assembly GCF_982258835.1. Lineage (NCBI taxonomy): Eukaryota > Metazoa > Arthropoda > Arachnida > Araneae > Theridiidae > Parasteatoda > Parasteatoda tepidariorum. Next base: position 43,810,045 of record NC_141759.1, read on the forward strand.
AGAGATAATTTCTTATACGGTGCCGAGCCCATATAATTTCTTTTTTTACAATGAAAATCTTTAAAATAGGAAAGAATACGGTAAACTGCTATCCTTGGGACACTAGACTATAGTTTTAGCAATAATTATTGACAGAGATTTTTGCATGCCAATCTTCTGTTAATCTCCTGGGTCATTAGATGGTATTGAAAAGAAAATTCAAATAAACGATTATTATTTTTTTTTAACAATATCCGCCTTATTGTTAAATCTTTGATTATTTTCACTTCATCAATCACTGATATCGTAATCTATCTCAATGTATCAAAATTTAGAATGAGAGAAAAATAGTTTTGTCTGCATGAATATAATTGAATTTATTTATGGTTTTATATAGGACACGAAATAAAGGGATAATTTTTGGAATTGAATTCTTTTTGGTGTCTTTGCTGAATTCTTATTTTGGACATAAAATAAAGTGACAAATTAAGGATTTTATTTATTTAGATTTGTTTTAGAAACAAATTAAATGACATTTAAGAAATTAAATTTACTCAGTCTCTTCTGAATTCTTATTTTGGACATAAAATAAAGTGTCAAATTAAGAGGTTTGACTTATTCATATTTAATTAAGTGTTTATTTTAGAAACAACTCAAATGGAAATTTAAAAATATTAATTTATTCAGTCTCTACTGAATTCTTATTTTGGACATAAAATAAAGTGATAAATTAAAGATTTTATTTATTTATATTTATTTTAGAAACAAATTAAGTGACATTTAAGAAATTAAATTTATTCAGTCTCTACTGAATTCTTATTTTGGACATAAAAGAAAGCGACTGTTTAGAACATTTCATCTATTTGGATTTAATTAAATGCTTATTTTAGGAATAAATTAAAAGACAATTTAATAAGTTAAATTTACTCAGTCTTTACTGAATTCTTGTTTTGGAGACTAAGTAAAGTGACAATTTGAGAAATTTAATTCATAAAATTTTATTAAATGTTTATTTTAGAAACAAATCAAATTACAATTTAAGAAATTAAATTTATTTAGTCTCTACTTATTCTTATTTTGAAAAAAAAAAAGCGAAATTTTATGAAGTTAAAACCAATTCCGCCAAAATTTTGTATTTTGCCATTTAAAATTACGTTCTTTAAAAGGATGTAAAAATTTGTGTAATTTACAATTCAAACTTTTTACCACTGTTATTATGTAAAATAATACAAAATCATAAAAAAGTGATTAATGTGTACTAATAGTTTTATTTCGTATGGAATTATCTATGGATAAACAAATTTTATAATTGTGCTCAATTTTTTTTTATTTCGCTTAAAAAGTTCTCGAGATATGGTGAATTACGTAAAAAGTAAAATCAACATTAAAAGGTCCAAACTTTGAACCGCTCTCTTGACCAAACTATAGGGACCATAGTTCCTAGATTCCAACTACCCCCTATATGTTAAGGGTCGAAAATCTGGATACGTTGAAAAAAAGGCTTGTTTATTCGGAGAAAGTACGTTTTAGTATCTGATTTTGTAACTTAAAATACCATCTGCACTAATTAATTAGTATATTTGAGGTCACCCCCTTAAACCATTAAGATTGAGTTCTAGAACGTGAAAATCCGATCATAAGGTCAAAAGTTATTCAGGGAGATCCGTTTATTTCCTTGCGAACTGTACATACATGTTGCTTAAAACAAAAGAGGTATTACCTTCTATTACCTGACAAAAGGGCTGTTGCTTGACTTCAGCTCTATTGTAGACAAAACTATATTACTTTTACAAAATAAATGCTTATAATGAGTCACATGTGCTACCACTTCTTACTTTTTTAAAACCGTCGTTTAAGAGAGATACAAATCGATAAATTCTTGGTATCTTCTTAAAAATTTATTTAGTAAACATGTTACGTAAATTCTAATGTTTATATAAGGAACATTAATTCGTTGTTTGATTCCTTTCAAAATTAACAAAGTTGTAAAGTGTGTATAGAATTTTTATAGAATTAAAACTCGTTATGAAATAATACTTATCCAAAACGTCCACTACTTAGAGAGTTTGTATTGATGAAAGAAAATGATGTCTTCATCTTCTCCAAAAACTTACATAAAGTAATATTTGCTAATAACATCTTAAATACCTCCCTTTTATATATCATTAAGCAGTTATTGTAGATATCTTACTTCGAAGATTACACTTTAATGTAAACATTTCAATAATTTGAAAGATATAATTGTTCAGAAAATTACTTCTAAATCGACGAGGTTTTCTTAAATGTATATAATTATTTACTTACATCAGTAATTTTCTTAATACTCTTAATCATACGAAAAATGAAGGTTTCGTACAAATAAAATTAGATACATGAAAAAAAAAAACCTTAATCACTCTTTTGGGTTTACCTTAAAAAAGATAGATTTTTTTTTAATTTTCTCTGGGGTAGATTTAGCTAAAGATGACCTAGTTTTAGCAAAAGATTTAAACCACATGTTTTGGGGCTGAAAATTAAAGAGAGAAGAAGAAAAGCGAAAATCTTGCGGAAAATTAGCTGACAAATATAATTTAGTCCCCATTTTCAAGATGGCTGCAATCAATGGGCCATGACTGCATCGCGACACACTGCCACGTGATCGTTGTCATGCCAACCATCTTTAAGCTCGTCTTAGGGGGGGGGGGGATTTCGGGAAATGAGCGTTAATTACAAGTAAGTGCATCGGGAATGAAAATGGTCTCATGGAATTAAGTTGTATTTGAAGAAACGAAAAACAATAGAGGAATAATACATTTATTATTTTATTTTTCATGTTTTTTTTTTTCTATTTGCAAAAATCTTACAAAATAAGCTATAAATTAGAAAGGGAAAAAAAATTAATCTTAAGTAAGACATTTCACTGGTACTGATAATATTTGTCCCCTATGTTTTCCCTGTATTTATTCTCTGTAATTACAGAACCGTTATATCTTTTTGTAACTTCTGCATTTACAGGAATGCTCTGACACTTTTTTTTTACTCATTAATGCTCATGTTGTAATTTTAATAATATTTGATAATATTTAACAGTATTTTAATAATATATTAATAATAATATTTTACTAATATTTTAACAATAATATTTTAATAATAATATTTTAATAATAATATTTTACTAATATTTTAATAATAATATTTTACTAATAATATTTTAATAATATTTCAATTATAATATATTGATAATTATTTTTCAGCAATACGTAATTTTTCAACAATTTTTTCAAAAAAAAAAAACAAACCTTGTTGAGCATAATGTATCTAAATTTCGAAAAATCATGGGCACCATATGCAGAGATGCCAACTGCTCCGGACACGCCAAAATAATTAAAAAAACAGTAAATAAATACAAAGTAAATTTTGTAAATATTTGACTATTTTTGCATGCTTTTTAAAAGGTACAGCATTTCATAAGTACTATAAAGTGGTGAATTATTTAAGCCAACGAATTATTTATATAAAAATCAACTAAACTGAATTTATTAAACCAAGAATCACAACTGATAAACTACCACTTTAAAATATATATTTGCGGTCCGGAGCAAGTTGACATCCCTGCATATGAGTGGCACGACACAACAGGGAAAGGGAGTCTCCAAAGTCAACAGAGAGGTGAATGAAGAGCAAGTACGAAGCAGGATTCGAACCCTGGATCTTCCTAGTACGAGCCCAAAACCTTAACCACCTTACTTAGCATGACCACCGTACAGTCTGTTTATTTTCGATTGTCCAGTCTTTATTCTAGTTTCGTCATTCTAGTTAACAATCTCCCACGATGCTTGCAGTGAGGTTTTGAGTTCAGAAAACATTTTCGTCTTATATTTGAGAGTTTGCGTTTCATCATTTATAACGTGATTTCGAATGTCAAATTAACAAAATTCTACTGAACTCAAGGACTGCTGAATTGAGCTTTATTAGTGAGAATGTAGTTTGAAAATATTCATCCACTACCATTTAAAAAAATGAATTAATAAATAAATAAAGGCACTTTTTGCGTCTAGTAGAGTCCTTAATTCGTACTCTATAATATACATCATTTAGGTCAATTATTTTTGTGGCACTATTTCATATGAAACTGGTAGAGTTTCATATTGTGAGCAGAAAGAATCGAAAATTTCAAATCTATGTCAGTCGTGTACCTTCACGAACAAAATTTACCGACAGACCTAATGTTGTTTTTATGCAAAACAGAAAGCTAGGTTTATGCAATGTCGAATATAAGCTCATTGTAACTTCCAAAGAAGCCTATTATTGGCCAAAAATTACATTTTTAAAATTTTCGATTCCCTAGCTCATTTAATTATTATTATACACAAGTGTATACATAACTAACTCAAACGACCTTGGACAGTAACCGTCTGTAGTACCTAAGAAGAAGAAGAAGTGTATAAATAAGCATGAAACTGAATTTTTAATTTTAAAACTTTCTTTCTTTGTTTTTTAAAACAATTTAAGTTATTTTTTTAATTCAACATGTATTTTTTATATATTTGATAGGTTTATACATTTTTGATATATTTAAACATATATTATACACATTTATTATATATATTATAGATATATTTGATATATTTAAGCATATATTTGATATGTTTAAATATTTTCCTGTTGATTCTGTCTTTTAACATATCTTTTAGGGTGTTGGTGATATTTTTAGTCATCAACTAGGGATCTACCTAAAAATGTTCTAATCTAGTTACCTACATAGTTTACTAAGAGGAATGTTGAGTCAGAACCTTAAACCGCAAAAGAACAATAAAACAACTCAAGGCTTTTTAATCAACTCATCAACTACAGAAGCCGCATCATATTTTTACCACGCAGATTTGCAAGCGCAGAATCTTCTTTTATCTAGAACCCAGTTGTTTTAAGAACAGTAGCATGTTTTTTATCAGGAAAATTTGTCACTTTACACGTTCAAACAACCCTTTCTGCGATTTCCTGTTCTCATTTACATTTCATGTACTTGACAAATTGGCGCATTTTGAAAGACAAATAGCTTTTTTGCGTTTTTGTTGGACCAGACATCGCCGCCTTTTACAATCATCGCATTGAAGACAGACGCAGGTGACTGAGAGAAAAAAAAAAGTAGATTCCCCCCCCCCCAGATCGTCGCAATAATGGTGGTGGATAGCTTAAGAAGTGTAAAAAAGATCTGCCTACTAAATAACATATTTCGTTTTTTAATGCATGGTGATTTTCCTCAAATCTATAATGTCTCTTTCCAACAACAAGAAAGCGAAACGAAATATAGCATTTTCTTCCTTTAGCAGTAAGATAACAATTCATGAGAAGTGTTAAATTGTTGATTTATTACCGTCATTTGCAGTGTTATTGGTTCCATAACTTTTTATGGTTGACGAAATTAGGCATTTCTAGGAAGCATCTAGGGTTTGGTTAAAGCAATACATTAAATATAAATGGCTGTTACAATATAACTTCTTGTTATAACATAGAATTGATTTAGGACAGGAAATTGAGTTTAAAAATAACAGTTTGATGAATGTATTTTATGATATTGGCATTATGTTCCTATAAGTATGTATTACAGTGTTTCATAAGTATTATAGTAGAGATAAGCTTGATATATACACGTAACGGATAGATTTGAGGAACACAGCTACTCTCTAATTTTGCAAAAATGGGATTTATTACAATGTAATTTTATTTAAATAATATAATTTGAATTCGCACCACTTTCTTCTTCGAAAAGCAAAGTGTACCATTTTCTGCCTTCAACATTGAGTTAACAATGTGTAAGAAGTTTTAAATTGTTGATTTACCATCGTCAGTCACATTGGTGACAGAGCTTTTGATGGTTTCTTTATCTACGTTTTTCTGAAAAGTGTCTGAGGTTTTACTCAAGTAAATTATTATAAATTAATTGAAAGAACATTAGATTTTTTTAATATAACATAGGCTTCATTTAAGACAGGAAGTCGAGTTAATGACTCGAATGAATGAGCAGGGGTTGAACAAAATAAGGGAAATAATTTTATACTACTCTATGTAGACAACATTTCTTTTAGCTGCAAATGTTTCGGAAGACTTTGCATGGCAAACTGTAGGCACACTTTGAAAAATTATGTTTGAAGCTTTTAAAAATGGTGTTCTTTTTCACCAAGCAAAATTTGCATCGACCGAAATGAGCGTAGGAAGTTAAAAGGTGATTTCCTTTTTCAATAACAGTGTAATTAAAAAAAAGCATTCTTATATTCTATCATTCTTATATTGCAATCCTATAGAATTATTTCAAAATTGCTGTTGTTAAAGCTAGAAAGAATTATTAACTTACAGCGCTCATTTTAGTCAATTCGAACTTTGCTTGAGTAATCATGTCTAAAAGCTTCAAGCATGTTGCTGTCTTGTCCAAGTAGTGCATATGAATAAAATAGCACCGAAGGCGTCCAAAATAGTCCTGGCAATGTCAAAGACCCTTGGCTAATAGAGCAGTTGATAAGTGGGGTTTGAATTTATGTTGTAAAGTTTAGTCTGTGTAAAAGGAAAATTAAAAGCATGGCCTGGGGAAAGTTGGATGTCAGGATTTCTTAGGCCATCAGGGAATGTTTTAATTCCTTCAAAGGGTCCCGTACGTAGTCTGGCTATGTTAGTTGAAATTACCCTGTTGCAATTAGGTTCTGGGATAGAAGGTGATCGGGAAGTAAGTTTAAGTCTTGCTATTGCATCAGCATCGTTAAGGGTTAGACTATTGGAGAGTTGAGGGAAGTTTCAGGCTTCCTAGGCTATATTATCAGCCTGATCATTGCCGAAGATGTCTACATGGGCCGGTATCTAATGCAAAGTGCATGCTCTTTGGGCTGCAATTATTCTCTTTACAAGGACAATTATTTCTTGGGTAAGCTGGAAGTAGTTTCAAGCTTGATATTTAAATTTGTGCCAACAGTTTTGCACTTTAAAATCTTCCAAAACATTTGCTGCTGAAAGAAAAATTGCTTACATGGAGTTAGTATAGAAATGTGTCCATTATTTGGATCAAGCCGTGTACCTTATATTAGCATAATACTGTTAAGTAGGTATTATTTAGCATCATTATATCCTCCAACTTACAGCGGAATTTCCGTTGTTTCAGAAAATTTTTCTTTTGGGATATTAAAGGTAACATAGCAATATTCTATTTAATTTGAATTTAAAAAAAAGGCCACTACTACTTATAAATAATTTAAACAGGTATATTACTAGTCAAATAGTCATACTTATAACTTCAAAGTCATAATTTAACACTCATCTGTCATCAACTGTCACTCCTTTTACTCCATTTGCATTCCCACCACCTCATCCAACCCTCACATCGATCAAGAACAGGATGAATGGGCAATGGGCCGCAAGTGCCTGCAGTCACCCAAATATTCTTATACAGTTCTGTTCAGTTCAATTGATCATGCTCTTATGAAACATAAGCTTAAAGATAAGAGCTTTGAAGAAATTCTATATACTTTAATCATTTTCTGCTTTCGCTTGTTTCTGCTAGAAAAAAAATATCACGTCAAGCTCTCAAAAGTCAAAGCATTGATGGGCATGCATCATGAGTATTATAGTTGAGAAAAATTCGATACATATATGTAAGGGACATTCTGAAACAAGGTAGCTACAATATAATTTTAAGAAGGAGTTTATTACTTAGTAGGGGGTTGCAACGAAATTTGAAATCATATTGCTTTCACTTCTAATGTACAGTTTTAAAAAAATATAGAATATTTACAAAAAAGTATAGTTTGTGCTAAATTTGCGGATCTCTTATTCCAATAACGATTATTTTTGGAATTGAAATAAAGCCTTTTAGGACCTTAAAGGAAATAAAGTCTTTTTAAAGGAACTTTTAATATGTTAATTTAGACAAAAAACTTAACCTTTTAATTAATTAACTATTTCAGTATTGAAGGTTGGTCAAATAATGACAAATGTTTTATAATATAAATTATTATTTTTTTATTTCAAATGAAGTCATATATTTAAAGTATACATCAAATTCGAGCATTTCTTGATGACTTTCAAAACATAAGCTTTTAATTAATCAACTTTTAAATTTTGATGGTTGATTAAAGAATAACGAAATATTTTATACTGCAAATGATTATTTTATTTTTATTTCAAAGGAAGTCATATGTTTAAAGTATAGATCAGATTCGAGCATTTCTTGATGGCCTTATCGATTTCATTATCTTTTACTTTTTCGGAAGATTTAATTTAAGTATAATTTAATAAAATTCATTTTAGAATAATATCGACGCATTATTAGTTTAAATTTCATACTGTTTTCCTTGATTTACAAAACATCCCTTTAAAATAAAACAAATTTATTGCATTTGTTTTTAAGGATCCTCCTAGAAATACATGTATTACATTTTTCTGAGCATAGTATTTCAAATAGTTCAAATGCATATGGCAAATGTTTCACATCAGTTTTATTTCTTCAATGAAATCAACAATAAATATATTCTATGATATTTTAATCAAGAAATAAACCGTAAAAGTAATTAATAGTCACAATATCTTATAATTTAACATTTTGTAAAATCAAATATAATTATAACTCTACGCAAAATAATCATAATTATTTTCATGCATTCATAATTATTTTTCTTTACCATAATAAACATTATAAGTTTTAAAATCATCTACGTTAGTGAACAGTCTAGCTTGAAAAAAAGTTAACTCCGTAAAATGAATCATTAGCAAACATAATTACACTCCGAATGGCTGCATTTTTTGAATGGAACTCGAAAGAAAGAACTCGAATCTGTAATTATTTTGAATAAAAAGATTTTTTTGCGTAAAATAGTTCATAAATAAGCGATTATTTTTTAGAAAGTCGCTACAGCAATTTACGCATAGAATCACAGATTTAAAAGAATAATTCCCAATTTCTTATTCCATTTAATTTTTATGTTTTCAGAAAGGAAACACGGATCTTCGGTAGCTTATTTCCGACAGTAAAAAAAGAAAGAGTCACGAATTGGCGTTAAATGACTATAATAAAGTGTCAAACACGACAGTTGTCGTATGTGCAAAGACTGGTCGATTCACGCATATACATAAAAACATTAAGCCATGGCGGTTTTGATAGCTAAGTGTTATTAGGTGTCTGAAAATGATGGCCGAAGTAAAAAATTTCGTGCCTATTATGACAGTTTTGGTGAGGATTTGTCTGACCAATTTCGTAAGAAATTGTTATGAGAGCTGGAAACGTGGTGAATTAAACAATGTTGTTATGAGTTTTATGGGAATAATCTCTGAGATGAATGATAATAAGTAAGATTGCTGGAAATTTTGTGAGGTTTCTGCTTTAATATTTTGTAACTTTAATAATAAGTATTAACAACTTATCCATATGTTTGCCATTTCATAGTGTGGAGGGTTTCATGGGAATAATTTCTGATATGAATGATAATAAGTAAGATTATTGCTGGAAATTGTGAGATTTCTGTTTTAATATTTTTTTAACTTCAATTTTTAATACAACTTATTTATATGTTTGCCATTTCATAATGATGAGCATTTCATGAGAATAATCTCTGAGATGAATTCTGACTAGTATGGGGACAGCGCCGAGGAAAAGAGTATGGTCAAAACTACCAGAATATGGTTAATTTAAGTGTGTTTCTGGCTCTATGGAAACAGCAAAAAGCTCAAGCTCTATAATTTTTACTGATGTGCTTTGATAATGTCTTCGGCAAAATTAACAATAAAATATGGTTTTATACATATGGTGCAATAAAATTTGATAGTTTTAAAATGACGCCTTAGAATATAGCAGGAAATTAATTTATGCGGTTAAATTTACTTTTCAGTTTTGTATTTTTTACTAAATGTGTGGTAATAAGAACTGTAATTTTGAAAATCTGAATTTTCGGTAAACTATTACCATGTTAAAGGAAAAATTACCAAATAAATGGTCTAATTTTGATTTCTATATCTTTACGTGCATTTTGGGTATTGTTGTGGGTATATTTCCGTTATACCAGAATTAATTTTTTTTTAGTAGAAATGTTATTACTATACACAACGTTAATTTCATCAGAATTTTTTTTCTCCGTGAGGAATCTTTTATTATGTATCAGAAAATTTTACGTTTGTCACAAGCATCCTTTTAGAGTAAACTGGTTAATTAATTAATTAAACATTTAATTTCCAAAACCTTTCTATTCTTCTCGATTTTTTGAACTTAAGTGTAGTTTCCTTCACCTAAGAATTTCAATTTTTAAAGCTGCATGTCTGAAAAGATTTAGAGTCACTTAATGTTTTCCATTACTATAGCGTTTTTTTTTTGGCACTGTTTCAAAATTAAAAGCTGTAACGGATATCTACCCATCTCGTAAAAGTTGGTTCTTTGACTTAACTATTCTTTATGTCCTAAATTAGTTATTTATAGTACCATTTATTATGATAATTGTAATAAGATAGATAACTGGTGTAGTTCTGATACTAAAATAGTTTTGGGGAATTCAGTTAGGATTAAATATTTCTTTTCCAATTAAGCTGTCTAAAGTAATGCAGCAGTTTCGTCAACGAAGCTATTCATTAAGTCCCTATTCCTTTTTTAAAACTCTGTTCAGGAAAAGCATTTAATGTCTTATTACCAAATTGATTATTTAAAAATAGGGAGCTTAAACTTTCGGCAAGTATCCCGAACAAGCAAATAAAAACGCAGATTGCGAATATACTTCGTTCTTAATGCTCAAAAATCATCATCAACCATGCATTTTTGTACACATAAAACTACTAAACCATCTCAAAGGCGTTCTTTGGACTGTTAAAGTTACACTTTATTATATGAAAATCCTATCATTAGATCAGAAGCTATTAAAGATAGTTCATTTTCTTTCCTCTTCCCGTGTATCACACCCAATATAAAGAAAAATCCTCTTAGAATTGAAAAAGATCTGAGAAATTGGATGTTTGAAATTCGAAACTGAATAATTTGCTCCTTTTCCCCTATCTAATTAACAATTACAATGCTGTTAGAATGATTATTTTTAAACACAATGTAGTTATCAAAGAAAAAAAATTAAAATAGAGGTAAACTCCAAAAATAAAAACTACCTATGCCAGAAAAAAAAGAGAAATTTCAAAACGCAGTGTAAAAAACAATGCAAATGCCAATTTCCCATCTAATTTACGAAACAAAAACATAAAAGTTGGGAGGCATCTTAGTTTAAGTGACTTAAAATTGCACCGTTGAAAAAACAAGCGTTAAGTATTCGTTGATTATTATCTCTCAAGTCACAGTTAACAGTTTTATAATCAGTCACATCGTGCAATTAGTCACACAAGAAACGCTGAGAGAGCTTTTTGACACGTTCCCAAAAATTTAGGAATAGATTCCGCTCCAAGTTAAAGAAATATGTATACCGAAACGAAATAGCAGAAAACCTTCCCCACATTCCTAAATAACGCACAGAACAAAATAAACCTTTTGTCTTTATCACCTGAATATTCCCATCCTCTTTCCTATTTTCCCTATTCCCAAATCCACCCTCTAACGCAACGGCACGCGCCATTAGTAACGCTCGGCTGAATTAGTTTCGGGGATGGGGGAAGACCCCTCTTTTTACCTAACACGGAAGCACAGACTCGTAACTGTAACTTCCACGGGATCTTGCAGATCTGTAGAAAATAAAAGATTCATGGTTCGCAAAGATTGTTTCCATAAATGTGTCTTCTTTGTGTATACAGATGAAGACACGTTTTAAGATCTTTACTGTTCTTACACTGAAAGCTGTTTCTTTGTCAGAGAAATCCGAAACAAATGTTTCTCTGTGTGTCGTAGAGTTGGTGTGAAACAAAAGCAATTAGTCAAAGAGGCCTCACTTTTGTACCCTGATTACCCTCCCTAACTGTTTTAGTTTTTACTTTCCTTTCCTGGTGCTGTTTTTCTTCTTCTCTTCTGTTTAGTGACTGATCTATCGTAATTTAATATTAAAAGTATAAGCTGTGCTGTATGTTTGCGGTATCGGGTTTACTTGTAACAGAGCCAAAAAGTTTTGCAAAGTGAAATGAAAGAACACTTTTAGGGAAATCGGCTTAACGTTGAACCATAAAACCGGTAGCTTGAACTATGACATTGTGCAAATTTACAGCGCCCTAAGGTGTTAAATTCAACTGTGTTTTAGATTCATTCAATATTAAAAAAATACAATTATATGGTACAGCTTGGCTTCATATTGAAATTGCGAAATTTAATTATATTACGGCGCAACGAGCTCAAAAATATCGAACATTGTGTTTTAGTTTTGCAGATCTGTAGAAAATAAAAGATTTATGATTTAAAAAGATTGTTTTCATAAATGTGTAGATAGATGAAGATACGTTTTGACAAGTCTACTTTTCTTTCACTGAAACTTTTTCTTTGGTGACGCATTGATCTATCGTGATTTAACATTGAAAGTATATGTTAACTTATATGTTTGTGGTATAGGGTTTACTTTTAAAAGGATCAAGAAGTTTTGTAAAGAAAAATGAAAACACACTTTCAGGGAAATAGGTTTACCCTTGAACCATAAAACTGGTAGCTTGAATTATAATATTGTGCAAATTTACAACGCCCTTGATAAGGTGTTAAATTAAGCTGTGTTTGAGTTTTATGCAATATCAAATAATAAATAAAATAATATAGTGCAACTTGGCCCCATGTCAAAGTTATTGTAAAATTGAACTATATTACGGCTCAACAAGCTCTAAATTTTCAAACAGTGAGTTCTAGTTTTATCACGATAATTTGCAGATCTGCAGAAAAAAGATTTAAAGTTCAAAGGGTGTTTTCATAAATGTGGCTTCCTTGTATTCATAGATGAAGATGCGATTTGACAAGCCTATTTTTATTGCACTGAAAACTTTTTTTAGTGACGCACTGATCCATCGTAATTTGGCATTGAAATTATATGTTAACCTGTACGTTTGTGGTATCAGGTTTACTTATAACAGGTCCAAGAAGTTTCGTAGAATAAAGTAAAAGCACATTTTCAAGGAAACAAGTTTAAGATTCAGTTATAAAACTGGTCGCTTTGACCATAAAATCGTGTAAATTTGCAGTACCCTAAATAATTAAATGAAACTGTGTTTTGGTTTAAATCAAATCATAATATCAGGCAACCAAATAAGAAATACAATAATATGGTGCAACTTCGCTCTATATTATGATTTCTGTAAATTTGAATTATGTTACGACCCAGCTTGCTCTAAAATTTTGAACCGTGTGCTATTCTTAAAGTTTTGTAACGGGATCTAATAAATCTGAGAAATAAAAAATTCATGTTTCGCCAAGATTATTTCCATAATTGTGTCTTCTTTGTATATACAGATTAGGACGTGTTTTAAGAATTCTACTGTTCTTGCAGAACAGTAGATTTTTGAAATAGACTGATAGCAAAATAGTTTTGTCACCACTTTTTATTTATTGGTAATAAATGCAAGACGAGTCTCACTCGTCAAATGTACCCAAAGGGTTAATTGAATACAATTTACTTATAAAAAACGAATTTCTTAAATTAAAAATAAAAGTTTTATAACCAATTCATCAGAAGGGACCATCTGAGCCGGTCATAGTTGCCTACTACTGCGTTTTTTGTAAAATATTTGATAGAGTGATAGAATATTAAAAACCAAAGCTTTTAGAATTTTTGGTAATTTTCATAAATTTTAAGAGCTTTACCACGAGATAGAGAGAGAGAGAACAAAGTGGAGTTTCATATAAACTTATGAATCATTTACATAAGGGGATGGGAAAAATAACTTTAAACCAACTTTACAAAACGAAGAACAATACGTTAAAGCATAAACACACTAGAAGAAATTATTCCACTAACAGTAGAAAGTTGGCAGCCCTGATTGTTTAATAAAATAAAATAAAATAAAATAAAATAAAATAAAATAAAATAAAATAAAATAAAATAAAATAAAATAAAATAAAATAAAATAAAATAAAATCTAGTTTTAACTCATTGCGCGAAATGCTCATTAAACAAATAAAAATCAAGACTGTAAAAACTCAAAGTTTACCAGGCAACTTAATGATAGCTCAGGCAACTTAAAATTTGCAAAACAATAAAATACTCCTAATATTTAAAATTTGCATAAAGCATGATACTATGTAAAGTAAAATATCTTAACCCTTTCGAAATCAGTGGTAAGAATACTTACCACCAATTTTTAAAGTCCATGGTAACTTTTCTACCACTTTTAATTTAGGTTTCCATTTGTTAATAACTTCAGCTTTCTTGAAGTGCATTTGAATAAAATTGGTAACCATTTTTTTAGTATAAGAAAACGTATAAAAGTTATAAAATGCATAATTCTTTCTGAAGTTTGTACCATTTATAAAATCTATTTTTTTAATAAAGAAAAATAAAAGTCAATAAGTTCCTACTAGGTCGTGGTAAATATACTTACCACCAAAAAAATGGCATTAAAATTTAAATTAATTTTTCATAAGCTAAATGAGATTTTCTTTTCTTATATCAATTATTATTCTTATATGAATTTCAATTCCAAAAATTCTTTCATTTACCTTAACCAGAAATAAATAGCCTACTAAAAGGTTAAAGTAGTAACAGGGATGTCACAGGCGATCAAAAATGTAAGAAGTGGTAAAAACTCAATTCATTTTTGTTTATTTAATTATTCCATTGTAACTACCACCATGACGTACAGTGTAAATTGTTCATATTTAAGAAGGAATTTGTTTTAGTAAACTGAAAGAAATATGCTTGAGAAAGTAAAGTTTTCAATTTGAACTTCTTTTAATTGATTTTTTTTCTTTTTATTAATCACCACTATTTATAATTTAAGTTACCTGTGGCATCCCTGTAGTTACTGTCTGGAAAAATATTAAACGTGTTTATCATTCAATTTACCGTAAATTTTATAAGTTTAACTCATTAATGACCAATAACAAAAAACGGCTTTTAATTTTAAAAAGACTTATGTAAAAAAAGGGGGTAGCAAGTGCAAAATAAAAATCGCAAAAAGATTTCGCTGGTAAGTTTAGTTGTAACACTTCTGCAGACAGCATTATTAAAAATTATTACCTTTTCACACACATGCGTTCTCAATTTTGATTGGCTGTTTTGTGCGTTACTAACCAGAAGTCTGATGTGATTGGCTATGTGTTATCATTCCACTCTCTTCTTATATATAAAGATATATAGCCCTTTTTCATTGCCTGGATTTAGAGATAAAAATGTTTTGCTCTCTTTAATAAACTTCCAATGTCTTTTTTAAATTAATGAAAATTCCGTATTCTCATCAAGAAAGAGCTTTATTCAAGTAAGTTCGATACTTTCCAACTAACGATAGTATTTGAAAAGTTTTAATTATTATAATTTTATGCATTTTTTTTTAATTTTAAAAAAAAAAAAAAAAAAAAAAAAAAAAAAAAAAAAAGGTATAATTTGTATTATTTAGAATAGTGGTAACACTAAATTTTGCGCTATCTTGTTATTCTTTTGAAAAACATTGCCAGATTTAACATTATTGAGTGACGCGATTTTAAGTTTTATTTCAAAATGAAACATAAATTTGCTACTAAATGAGAATTATGAATAATACATATTTTCTAATTAGTCCAAATGTATGTGGACTGGCTGAGATAAGCCTAAAAAGTGCGTGCCTGATTAGAAAATATGATACTAGAGTCTTTTCTAGTTTACCAGATGAATCGACGACGGCTATTTGCATAGAGCCGAATTATTTAATTAGACTACGACCCATAAAACCATAGATGTATTGTAAGTTAATTGGAATATCCGGCTCTTTGTAATCTGCCACGATCATTTGTTAGGCTTATTGCAACATGCCTTGTAGGAACATTGCAAAGTGACCTCGGTAATTTGCAAAGGGCAGAATTTTCCAGTGAGCTTTTATTAGCTCCTGTTAGCTGACTTTTCCAATCAATGATATATACATGTAAAAATATAATAGTTAAAGTAAATAGAATTTTCTGAAAGTTGTGAAACTTCGACAATACTTAAAACCTGTTGACTTAACTTTTTTGAGTTTTAAAAAAACCAGGATCAAGACATTGAAATATAAATGCTGAAGATAAACTTTCCTGAGCCACCATACAATCTTGAAACTACGATTGTATCGGCGTTTGATTTTTATGGCTTATAAATGTCTTTATTAGGCTTTACTTTAATATTCAAAGTTTCGATTCAGAAAATTTCGCTCCTTTCCTTAAAAACTAAATCCTTAATTTTTTTTCCTTTTTGCGTGGGAGGAGGAAGATTGGGTAAGGTCACACGTTGTTTGTTCCAGTATGCTTTTTTGAATTAGACGCATTTTTCCGCGAAAAATAATTGCTTATATAAATCTTAAAATCCCAATAAATATTAAGTGACGAAATTCCTTAATCTCATCCTATATCTATTACTTTTGAAAACGCATTCTCCAATGAATGCCTCATAAAGATAACTTAAATAACATTCCGGCTCATTAATTTTTATTACCAACCCTTTTGTTCCTTGCAGATGGCGAGAGGAAGATTCAGTAGTTCTTATAATCATATTAAACCGATGATAATCTCTCTTCTTAATAGGCAAATGACTCCATTAAAATGCTACTAGAATGTGTTTTCGCACTGTTCAGACTAGAGGCTTCACTAACCAATCAGAACTGGCGCCAGTATGATAACTATCGGGACAAAACGATCGGCCAATAATCGGCAACCGTCATCGGTGAGAATCGAAGCACAATTCCCATGAAGACATTCTGGAATCGCTGGCCCGTGGAACTCTTTTTGAATGCGATGACCCGATCTCTCACGAAAGCCCGAAATCGCCATTTTTCTTTGTCCACAGCAAACGGATGCGAATATCAATTATGTATGCTTCTGTAGAACGCATATTCTTTGTTCGTGAAGTCATGTAAACGATATTCTAGCTTCTGTAATTGCATTTTACGAACACATTTTATGCTGTTTTTACATTGAGAGAGAGTTTCCACAAACGATTTTGCTTTTAAAAAATGAAGTGTTTTTATTGGTATTGTTAAGATTTGTATTATTGTAGAGATTTTATTTTTACCTCTTGGGATTTTATACACTAATTGATGAAATGTAAAAAGGATATGGGTTCTTTAAATTAAGATTTTTAGATTTTTTTTTCGTTGTTGAAATTAGTCAAAAAGTTATTTTGCTGCATTTAGAAATATATTATAGTCAAGAGGAATTTCTATTGATAAATCCTATAAAATTCTGCAAAATTATCTAATCATGAAAAATTACAATTATTATTCCCGGGGTTTAAATGTCAATAAAAAAATTACAAGTAATATTTACTTTATAAGAATATTTTATAATAAGAATATTTTGTAATGAGAATATTTTGTAATAAGAATATTTTATCTTTACATAATAAAAATGTAAATGGTCAACAGAATCAGCTTTGGTTTGACGTAAGCGGGGTTAGAGAGAGGAAAAAAATTACTTTTGATACTCGTTCTTTCCTGAAAAACAAGTGTTTCAATGAGTTCAAACCACAACAAAATGTTTTGTAATGATTATTTCAACATCTAGGAAGTTTCAACTACCACTCGCTCCACTCACCAACCCCTATGGAGTCTTTTACTCATCATTGTTTTCTTCTTAAAAGTATATAATTAAGAACTAAAAACACAAAGATTGATTTACTAATGTAATGTATAATTATTATTATTTTATTCTATAACATTTTGTTGTAATAAAAATCGTAAAGGAGTGAACTTATTTGTGCAATGAATTAACTGTATTAGAATTGACTGTATTATAATGGTATTGTATATTAATTAACTGTTTTATAATGATGAATTAACTGTATTAGAAAGCTGTATTATAATAATGCTGTATAATAATCAACTGTATAATAATTATGAATTAACTGTATTAGAAAAATAATCAACTTTACTTCGAAAAAAAAGAAGAAAAAAAAGGAAAAGAAAGAAAAGATTAAACTTACAATTACAGAATGTGTGACACAATAAGAAAAAATAAATGAGAAGTAATATTTTTTGTTTTAATATATAACGATAGCCTTATATCATTATAACATTTCAAATTCGAAACGTTTTTTTCCCTTTCTAATAATCCCCTATAAGTTTTTTTAATGTTTTTAAGAATTTTAATATGAATAATTAGATTTATATCTGGCAACATCTCTCTCTCATTAATTTTTTTTTTGTTATTTTCGACATCAATTCAAGCGCCTGTTTATAAAACTAAAATTTCGAGAGAGATTAATACATTTTTCTACAACAATTTCGAAATAATCTTTATTTGATGCAAAAAAGGGGGGGGAGGATATTTAAAATTGCAATAACTTAAAAATAAAGCCAACAAAAACAATGAATAGGAAATTTCTCTTGGCATTCACGTAAATTTACTACCATTCGAAGACTTTGCTATAATAGACGTATCCACAGTAGTTCCATCGCATACCTGCCAACTCTTCCGGGTTTTCCGGAAGATTTTATTTGCATATTTAAAGTGGTAGTAAATATATACTATTTTTTCTTTTATAAACTTAATTTTTTAATGATTTTAATCACCACGATTCTTACAAAAATTAAGCAGATATATTAATATGCGTTACTATCATGGTTGTCAACTTAAGTTTTCTCAAATACAACGTATTTGTTTGCTTAAAATTGAAGTTTTAATTCCATTTTAAAACCACTGGGAAAAATGATAATGGAAGGGATTAAAAGTTGGCAGGTATGCCATTGTGTATTTAGTTCGCATAATCTCAAAAAAAAAAATGCAAACTGAATGTGATAATTAAAATGTGTATTAAGAATTTCTTTCATAATATAGCAGCCTGAAGTTGAAACTAAAGCAAATCCTAAAGAAGTTACTTATACACCATAAAAATCATTTACTTTTACACCATTTTTTAATTCATTGTCTAACAATCTAGTGTTTTTTCTTATTAATTAAAGAAAATAAAAAATGTTTTTTTGAAAAGAGAAATCGTTTCTTTAAAAGTACTTTAGGCACATATATTTTGATCTCATGAATCTTGATCATATTACATTAATATTTAGAGACACTAGAATCAATATGAAAAAGTCAAAATTTTTCTTATCACTTTGAATATGGAAATAAAATCGAAGAGAAACTCATAAAATTTGGAATTTATGGCATAACGATAGCAAGATAAAAATTATTCTAATTCCATTCACGTAAACACAAAATTCAACAAAAAACATCGAAAATGTTGAGAAATATTTTTGTACAAGGAAGTCATTTAACGTTAACTTTTTAGGTGACAGAAACTGTCACTCTCAAAAAGGGGCAATTTTAGGGGCAAAATGAATGACTGCGAACGAAAACTGAATAGAAAATGAACTTCATTTACTCCCAGGGAGTATTCAAAGTGCATTAGTGAGCATGACAACTAAGTCTTATTCAACTTCGGTATAACGAAAACACAGAAACCATTGAAAAGAAATTTTTGTAGTAAAAAAACATTCGTCTTGACTACAGTTCATTTTAGACAGTTTGATTAACGTCACCAGTTTGTTTTTTTCGGAATTGGAAGGAAGTTAAGGAACGTTTTCGGCATGCGTACGTTGCTTACATTTTTTTTCTCCAGAAAAATTAGAACTGTGGTTTTTGAGTATGATATGGGTTTGTCTCATTAATTTATCATTTGGTGTGAAAAGGCAGAATCTCAAGTTACCATATGCAAGATTTAGAAGAGATTGTTTTTGATGAATGATAATCCTTGTAAAGGTACGATAGCCGTTTGAAAGACATTTCTTTCATTGAAAAACATATGCAGAATTTTTTTTATACCAGGAGGTACTAAGGTGTAGTCGGGCAGAAAAAAGAATTCAAATAAACAAAATAAATGTGTAAAATATTCCACTTTGTTGAAACCTCTTTTATAGGATTTTTTGAATTTGTA
This sequence comes from Parasteatoda tepidariorum, assembly GCF_982258835.1. NCBI lineage: Eukaryota > Metazoa > Arthropoda > Arachnida > Araneae > Theridiidae > Parasteatoda > Parasteatoda tepidariorum. The sequence continues at coordinate 43,829,958 of NC_141759.1, forward strand.
TATAAAATTGACATACATATCTATTATTTTGCAAAAAAAAAAAATTTATATTTTCTAATAATCCCAAAAGTTTCCTATAAATATACAAGTTAGCAGCAGTAAAAAATTAACGGTTCGAATTTAAATTAAAACTCATTTAAATTCATCTAAAGTTATTTTCTATAAAATATTTTACTAGCATTTAACTAAATATTTAAATATGAGTAATTATTTATAAAAATTTACGGGAAATAATTTACTGAGAAATAAATAATAATTTTGTATAGTTAAGTAGGCTCTCTTAACAATCCTGAAATTGTCATGGAAAAATGTACAAGTTGGTCGCTGTAAGAAAAATGAACGGTTCGAAAATTAAGTAAAACTCATTTAAATTCATGAAAAGTTATTTTCCAATGAATATTATACTGACATTCGACTATATAGGAAAATATGATTAATTATTCACAAAAATTTACAGGAAATATTTTACTGAGAAATAAATAGTAATTTTGTATATTTAAGTAGTCTCTCTTAACAATCCTGAAATTATTTTAAGAAATGTACAAGTTGGCAGCTGTAAAAAATTAACGGTTCGAATATAAATTAAAACTCATTTAAATTCATCTAAACTTATTTTCTAGAAAATATTTTATTAGCATTCAACTAAATATGAAATTTTGAGTAATTATTTACAAAAATTTATTGGAAATAAACCATGGAGAAATAAATAGCATTTTTGTACATTCAAATATGTTATTTTTCAAAAAATTTAATGCTTCCTAACAATCCTGAAACTCTCTAAACAAATGTACAAGTTGGCAGCTATAAAAATTAATACTTCGAATATAAATTAAAACTCTTTTAAAATTCCTCTAAAGTTACCGCCTCTAATAAATATTATGCCAGCTTTGAACTAAATGTGAAAATATGAGTAATTATTTATAAAAATTTGTCGGAAATAAACCTTTGAGAAATTAATAGTAATTTTGTGTATTTAAGTATTCCATTTAAGAAAAAAATTTCATCTCTTTTTAGAATTCTTAAATTATCTTAACAAAGGTGCAAGTTGGCAGATATAAAAAAATAAATTTTTTAAACATAAATCAAAGTTCATTAGAAATTCATCTAAAATTATCTTTTATTAAATATTATTCTTCCATTCAAAAAAATACATAAATATAAGTAATTATTCACAGGAAATTAATCATTGAGAAATAAATAGCAATTTTGTATATATAAATATTTCAATTTAAAAAAAAAGCTGTTAATCTTTCCTAACAATCCTGAAATCCACTAAACAAATATACAACTTATCAGCTATAAAAGAGTAACATTTCGAATCTAAATAAACCAGTTTAAAATTTATCTGAAGTTATCTTCTAATATTTTTTATTATATTAGTATTCAACTAAATATGTAAGCATGACTAATTATTTACAAGTATTGAAAAATAAATATATATTTTTTTAAATTCAAGTATTTTCTTTTACAAAACATTTAATCTCTTCTAACAATCCCAAAACTTTAATAACAAATGCATAAGTTGGCAACTTTAAAAACTAACATTTCGAATATAAATAAATACTCATTTAAAATTCATCTAAAATTATCACCTAATAAATATTATACTAGCATTCAACTAAATATGTAAGTATGAGTAATCATTTACGAAAATTTACAGGAAATAATCCATTCAGAAATAAATAGTTATTTTACATATTTAGATATTTCATTTTACGAAACTCTAAGGACAATTCTGAAACTCTCTTTTTAAATGCATGTTGGCAGCTATAAAATATTATCTTTTCGAATCAAAATAGCGACTCATTTAAAATTCATCTAAAGTTGTCTTCTAGTAAACATTTTGCTAGCATTCAACAAAATATTTAAATATGAGTAATTATTTACAAAAAAATTATAGGAAGTAAACCTTCGAGAAATAAGCAATAATTTTGTATATTTAAGTATTCTATTCTACAATAAATTTATTATTAATTGAATATATCAGCATCAGAACGTAATATAAACTTTTTTTTTTGTTTCAATATAAATTATTGAAAGTTCCATTAGCCAACGGCTGTTTCAAGATGAGAGAGCCCCATAATTAAAGCCGTTTCGGCAATGTCTTTAAGCATAATGCATAACTGAAGAAAAATTATAATCATATTTATATAATGACAACCATCAAATTGCACTTTATTTTCTCCAAAACTTGTTATTTCCATAACATTAAAGGGAACCTTTAATATTAATAATATTTACAGAAAATAAAGAATAATACAAAACAAATTGAACTTTTATTTTTTACTATTTATAAGTATGTAATAAATAAAAAATAATAGAATAATAGCAAAAAAAAAAGAAACAAAACAAAAACAAAAAAATAGAAAAAAAGAAACATGCAATGAATTCTTTAAAAAATTACAATGTTTTTTTCCCTCGTTCTATTTATTTATTTTTTTATACTTTATAAATGATGAGTAGATTCGCGATTAATCTATAATTTAGTCGACTTCAAAAGAAATTAAGTTATGATTTCTATTTTTTTCGTCAGTAATATTTTTCGAAATTTTAAGATTTATTGGTACAGTACGGTTCGAAATTTTTTTAAATGGAGATTATTTAATTTTCCTTCAAAAAATATTAAAAAAAAAAAAAAAAAAAAAAAAAAAATTAAATTATTGATCTTTTCTTAAAGCTTTAAAATTTAGTTTTGGTTTTTCGCTTTACTAATATAACAATATTTTTGAACGTAGATCTTTAAAGCCTACGTCAAGAAACGAAAAGGAAAAAAAAATTCAATTTTGTAGTTTTACAGTAAAGTCTTGAGTATCTTTAATGTATTATGCGTATTCTGCCAGCGCTCACTTTTGGCGGGATATATTCTCCATTGATTTAAAGAACAAAATTCACGCGTTAAAATTTTTGATTTATGAAATATGATCCGAAATGAATTTTCTGACAACGAAATATAAAGAAATCAATTATCTAAATAAACACTTTACACTCATGTTAAAATGTGTCAAGTCCAGATATATTTTTTAAAGTAAGTGTAGCTAGCTTTGTTTTTTCACTAACACTGTAAAATTAGCTTGAATAACAGCTAAGAGATCAGGTTTGGCTACAATGTACCATAAACTCTTTTTGATGCATTTCATAATGACATTTTAAAAATTAAAAAAAGAAAGAAAAGAAAACAAATTAAGTTTTCAAACTAATTGTTTCTAAAGGCACATAGTTTTTTCGTAACAATCATTATTCTTTAAACAACAAAAACCGAAAGTCATATCCTTTATCATATTCTTTAAACAACATAAGCCGAAAGTCCTATCCTTTATCATATTCTTTAAGCAACAAAAACCGAAAGTCATATCCTTTATCATATCTTTAAACAACAAAAACCGAAGGTCATATCCTTTATCATATTCTTTAAACAACATAAACCGAAAGTCATACCCTTCAACAATTAAACTTTTTGAGAAATATTTTTTCTAGAAATAGCAAGAAGTTTGGCTATTATTTCCGATTTGTGTATTTTTACAGCGAATTAAGTTTTTAATCAAATAATATATTACTGTTTCAGTTTCTTGGGATTATTTATTTAATACATTATAATTAAAACAATACAAAAACAATATTTTGCTGCGATATGCAAATCATTTTTGCAATATGGCCACAACCGGGAAAAATTTAACACGTTGAATGCCATGGGGGTCACCAGAGACCGGCGAAGCCAAAATTATTAGAAACACATAATTCTAGTAAATTTGTAATATTTTTATATTATTATCGTAACTAAAATGGTTTGAAGAAATTAATGATATATAGAACACACAAAAATAGTTTTATTTATATATACAGAGATGCCAACGTGCTCCGGACAAGGAATAACTATTTTCAAGTGATAGTTTATTAATTGTGATTCTTGGTTTAATAAATTCAATTTAGTAGATTCTTATCCACCACTATTTCTAAACAATTCGTAGGCTTATATAATTCACCACTTTTTTCAGATATGTTATGGTAAACCTTTTAAATAACTAGCGAAATCTGTCAAATTTGCAATTTACCGTTGGGATAGACGGGCAAGCCATGTAAAATTAGCGTGGCATTCAACGTGTTAATATGTGGGGACAAGTATTTCTTGAAGCTGTAAGATTTTAATTTCACTTAAATTTAAGGAATTACGTTAGCCAATTTCACTATCTGTAAGTAGAGGGGGTAGACAATATTATAGAAACCCAATCATACTGACTCTATGTAAACTATCTTTCTTTAAGTTGCAAATGTTTTGGGCGATTACATCGCAAAACTGTAGGCACAGTTTCACGCGTGAAGCTATTAGAAATGGTATCCTTTTTAACCAGGTAAAATTTGAATCGACCAAAATGAGAGTTGAAAGTTAAAAGCTTTTTTTCCAATACCATTATATTTAAAAAAGCATTTTTATAAAAATATTCCAATCGCATGACTTCAAAATTGCTGGCATTGAAGTTAAAATAAGTTATTAACTTCCTATTCTTATTTTGATCTATCCGAATTTTGCTTGGGTAAAAATGACACAATTTTTAAAAGCATCCAAGCATGATCTTTTAAACTGTGCCAATAATTTAGTGATGTAAAATCTTCTAAAGCGTTTGCTGCTAGAAGAAAGATTGTTGACATAAATTTAGTACAGAAATGTTTCCATAATTTTGTCCAACCCCCGTATTTCATTTCATTTAGAAATAAATTTTTTGTAGATCAGAATTAATAAAAACAGTTTGTTTCTTTAATTTTTCTTTGTTATATTAGCACCTTACAGGGGGTGGGAGTTTGTGATTTGCTTATTTTTGCTGACAGGGGTAGAAAAGGGGCATGGGCAATTCTTACCTAAAACCACTTATTTTCAAAATTATCTTAAAAAGCGAAATAAAAATCGCTACAAAGAAATAAATACTCATAGAAACATTTCATAAGCTATGTTCAAAAAATTCTGAAAATTTCATAAATTGAATCGGATAAAAAAAGTTTGGAAAATAAAATTTTCTGTCCAACTCGAACACAAATTGAAAACAGGAAATATATGAGAATATTTTACTCCGAATCATAAAAAACGAATTAAAGTTGAAACTTTGTTTAAAGCAAAGTTTCATCCTTTTATTTGTATTTATTTACGTAACTTTGAATACTACAGTAAGAGTTAAAGTTAAATCAAAATCAGGGGGGGGGGGGTTGGAATTTTCTTATATAAGCATGAAAGGAGGTTTGTGAATTTCTTATTTTTTTAGACAAGAAGGGTGGAGGAGTACAAAACTGCCAAAAATATACTTACGAACTATTTGAACGGTTCCAAACTTAAATAAAAATTATAACCACCGTAATGATTGAATGGTAACGTATTAAAGTAGACTGTTTGATACGTTTTATTTTATAAACGCCGCTGAACAGCCAACCCAATTTTTTGGATTTACGACTACTAATGTTTAACTTCGTAGCCTTGTAATTTTGAACCCAATCCAGAAGACAAGGGAGCTGCTGCATCAAGTATGGTGAGAGAAATTCGCATTCGTGGAGAACTTTTTGATGGAACTAACCCGTATTTGTGTTACACAGAGAAGAAAACCACAAAAATCTCCAAAGGTTAGCCAGACGGCAAGGGGACTTAAACCCATGATCCGTCTACCACTGAGGATATTTTACGCCAACATTGTGGTCGGTGCAAACCGGAAGCGGAATTTGTATCGAACTGCCATCACTGGGATTCGAACCCGGTTCACCTCATTGGAAGGCGAATGCTCTATCCCCTGAGTCATCACGGCTCTGTTTGATATGTTTCGAAAATCTTGAAAATTATGTACGCATGGATCTTTAATTACATTCTTTCTCTTAATCAGGTTGTTGCGGAAAATTAAGTCCTAAACAACGCTATTGTGATTACAACAAAATATTTTGATGGTCAGCCTCATAACATTTTAATTTAAAATTCTTCTAAAAATGACTTTCAAAAATTGATTGTATAATTATAATCAGGTGCGTAGCAGGGTCACAATATTTATGAGGGGATCTAAAATTTTTTCTCTTACCCCACGCATGGGAAAAGGTAGTTTAAAAAAATGAAATAAAAAACTTTTAAATTGTAGAAAAACATCTATAAATCTAGCACACTAATTGAACAATTGCTTAAACGAGAAATTATGAACTACTGTAACCATGAATAGGAAACTATGAATCATATTAATCTCATTAAAAAGTGACACAAAATTAAATGATAGTTAAAAAGAAAAGGGGGTGAGCTTTAGTAAAGCATATTATTTATAAATTTTCCACTTAAATTTAAGTAATAGTTTAATTGAATAACTTTTAACTACAGCGAACATGAAACGATGAAATACAATAATGTTATTTTTAATTTTTTGCACAATTAAAAGGACGATTAATATGAAAATCTACAAACCATAGTGAATAATCTTATCTACAGTTTTGACACATAAATCTAAGAATAGTTAAAATGAGAAACTATGAATTACAGTAAACATGATTAATCGTATGATTATACATAATCTTATTAATAAATCTGTTACAACTTTGTAGGAACAGTTAAAATGAGAAACTGTGAAGTACAGTAAATATGAATTACATTAACGTTATTCATAAATCTATCACACCTTTGATGTTATAGTTAAAAGAAGAAACTAGGAATACATTAAATATGAGTATTCATACCTGCCAACTTTCACTCCTTCTGAGAATGGATTTTCAGAGTGGTTGTAAAACAATAACCGAAAATCAATCTGATTCAAAAATATATTTATATTTTGATCCCGTTGAAAATTGCTTGCGTAAAGATTATTATGCTTTTATATATTTATTGTAATTATTTATATGTAGTGGTGGTCAGACTCATCTATAATTATCATTATAATTCAAAAAGTAAATTGGAATAATCTGAGTATTGCTACCACTTTAAATATGAAAATAAAATCTTCCGGAAAATCCGGAAGAGTTGGCAGGTATGAAGTAAGGAACTACATTTATCATATTTATGTATCTGCCATACCTTTAAATGGATTGTTAAACTGAAAAACATTGAACGACAGTAAATATGAATATCAAGCTATTAACTATTTAATCTTATTTAAAAAATTTTCGCATCTTTGATGATTTAGTAAAATGAGAAACTACGAACTAGAGTAAATATAAATATGAAACTATGAGCTATTTTAATATTATTAATAAATTGATAGGTACATTGATTTTATTATAAGTTTAAAAATTGAAACGAATTAAAGGTATCGTTAAAATGAGAAACTAAATAAATTTCGGTTTAAAATACATTTTATTAATTTTTATACTCACATATGTTCATAAATTTTGTCTAATTTCATTTTATTACTTGTTAATGAAATTTATTAAATTTATGTTAGCACCTTTTAATTTTTTAAATTTTTTTAAAAAATACAGAAATTTTTTATTTACGTTATAAATATTTTTATTTATACTGCATTATATTCCTTTATACGCATTCATATATATTATAGCTTTATTTTTTATATGCATCAATTACATAATTCTAAGCTATATTCTTTCTACTAAACATATCAAATTGCAATGCATAATGTTTCGTGCTTCCGCAGCGCCAGGAAAAGGCACACTAATCGATAAAATGTAGAAAGCACAAATGCGTAATCAAAAGAATGAAACAAGACAGTGGCGTACCTTTTAATCACCGATTCCTGATAATCAATTCGATGAACAAATTACATGCAATGTAGATGTTGTGGTTCATCAACCATCGATCAAAATATACCACAATCAACCACAAAATTACGAAACAACAGCAATAATCATTAAAAAAAGGTACTATTTCGAGGCCAATGGCGTGGCATTTTTCTTTAGATGTCAATCACTCTCCCTTGCTGTTCTCTGATTGGATGGAATGAACCACGCCTTATTCCTTCGTATCTGCCAATTGCAGCCGCTACCGAATTGCGCGTTCAAACAGTAGTAACAAGGTTAAATGCCTACCAGATATTTATAGAACTACTTGTAATTTATTTTCTTTTTGTTCTTCTGTTCTTTAATTACAGAAGCTGAGTGCCAGATTCGTCCTCGGCATATTTTTAAACAGCTCATGGTGGTAATTTTAGAAGAACATCAGTCTCTGAGTTAGAATGAAAGAATGCCAGGCATTCGGAAAATAAATATCACCACCATTTGCAAAAATTCAGCTGCGTTTGTCTTACAAAAACAAGTTCGCATTTGTCACTTGAGTTTGCTGTACCGGTTGACAAGTTTGTTCACCCCTCTCTAAGCTCGGTTCCTCCAAATTAAGATTATTTTATTTATCTATTTATAGATTTACTTACAAATTTGTTAATATTACATAAAGAAAAAAAAAATTCAGACATTTATGAATTTAAAGGATTTATTACTATATAAAGATAACATTAGTTTTCCTTACTAATGCTATCGCTCTCTAGTAATAAATTAAACTACTGTTAATACTGTACTGTTACTATTATACTACTATTTAGCACTATGCTGTTATATGTTAGTACTTTACTGAACGTACTGCACTGTTATATATAATATTATACTTATATATATAGTGCTTTACTGAATAACATCAGTCTCTGAGTTGGAATGAAAGAATGCCAGGTATTCGGAAAATAAATATCATCATCATTTACAAAAAGTCAGTTCTCTTACAAAAACAGCTCGCATTTGTCACTTGAATTTGCTGTGCCGGTTGACAAGTTTGTTCCCCTCTTTCTTTTATTTAAAGGAAAGAGGGGAACAAACCCTCTTTTTTTATTTATTAAAAAAATAAAAAAATAAAAGAGAGTTATTATTTTTTTTAAATTTCTTTTATTTAAAAAAAATAATAACCCGAAGTTTATATATGAAATTTAAAGGATTTATTACTAGGTAAAAATAGCATTAGTTTTTCGTACTAATGTCATTGTTATCTAGTAATAAATCAGACTATTGTTAAGCACTTGTAAGTACTATGTATAGCATTTTACTGTTATACATAGTACTTTACTGTTACTACTAGTTACAACTTTTATACACTAATATTTTTTGAAGTAATAAAATGTTTCACTGTGACAATGTTTCAAGACGCAGTTGGGAAAAGGGTTTGAAAAATCTTGAAAGTCTATAAAATACATGCTTAAACATCTTTTTACATTGTGCATAAATTAAAACATACAAAACAATTTATTAATAATCTGACGCAAAAAATGACTTTAATATTATCTCTACATCATCACAGTGGTGCTATAATAGACATCACATATTTTCAAGCTTTTCACATTTCATTAATTTCTTAAATGTAAATTTTTTTAATCATTCCTTATCTAGTTTAAATTTAATTAAACCAATTATTTGATTTTTTATTATATTTTATTAAAAGCAAATATATATATTTTATTCTCTTCTTAACAATTAATGTAACGGCTAACTTTTTAATTCAATACTAATGTAAAACTCATTTATTCACTGTCGCGACTAAATTGTACATCAAAATCCTATATTTTTAATTCTTTATTCCTTAAGTTACTTTATTTCTCTTACCACAAAAATGCTTCAGTTACAAGGTTATATTAATTCTCACAGTCTTTTTGGCGATTAAGCCATAGCTAAAATATATCAAATTTAATATTAATTGGCTTTGTTTTTGGCTATTTTATCTTTCGATGAATTTCCAAGTATGGGTATCTACGCATGCTCTTAATTGTTGGGAACAATTCAACCACTTTTAATTTTGAATTCTGGGTGCTAAGACAGGGGACCCCTAGGTCCGACAGTTAGTGAACTTAACGAAAATCTTCATGTTAGAAAAATATTATTGTGAAGCTTATTATTGTAGGATATTATTGTGGCCATGATGTAACTAATGATAATATTTCTAAAAAAAAAAAAATAAATCTAGAAATTTTTTTTTCCTTAAGTAATTTTGCTCAATTCTTTGGAATAAATCCCTATGTCGTGAGAAGTGCTAATGTGCTCATAATCAATACTACCACTGCCAAAATCTTCACAAAAACTGCTATGAATTTACCTCCATTATATAAAATGGAACAAGTTCCAAAACATAACTAAATGAACAATGAAAGAAGTCATCAAAATCACTTTTATAAGTATTAATCAGACGTGCGGAGCATTATTATTAAAAAGGAGTGATATTTCCAAAATTATTAAGAACTGTCGTCAAATATCCTTCATGATGAGTTAAAATGAATTTTTATCTTAATTATTTTCTTGTGTACAGAGATCGAAGTAAACTATTTTCTTTCATCAAGAATAAGCAAAATAAAGAAGAATAAATTAACTTCGTTTCATTAATTCTTTTTTATGTAATTAAATTCAATTCTTATCAAAATCTTCAATTCTTATCAAATATAAACGAATCCCCCCCCCCGCTTATAAAGCATGTTAGTGATTTTCGTCAAAATTTGAATGATGTTTAATCGGTATTTCACGATATTTTTGACTAGATATTTAAATGATTGACCGGGTAATGCTTGCGAGGGTAAAAATTCTATGCTAGATCGGAATTTTTTGAATGCTTTGGGAATATCGGGCAATATAATCTGGAGACATGGTTAATAATAGACTTTCCGTTGTAACTTTGGCTTCTTTTTCTATTACAGAGCATGCAGTCATAAGTGTGAAGAGTTAAAAATAACTTATTCATTGATAAAATATGCTGTACAGCCTTTACGACATATAAGGCTTAAAAAATCATAAAATATCTTTCTTTTCCGCTTATTTATAATGTAAAAAATTTCTTGCTAAGATTTAAATTGACAGTAGTAAAAGAATATATCTATTTCTCCGTTGTTAGGCCCTAAACAATCCCGGACAGTTGCATTTAACTTTTTTTTCGGATAAAATGTAACTGTAAATTAAAAATCAGGGTTAGCATCAATTTATTTCTTGGTTTAAATAAAATATCAATAAAAATCAGGCAAATTCTTGATAAACTTATAATTTATGTGAAACACTAGTGAATTTTGGCGTAGTAGAAATTTCCGGAAAAAAGTACCGGCAGTCAGCTGCCAGTAATTTTTAACGTCAAATTTTACGGCACTAAAAATCTGATATACTGTAATTTTCACATTAATATTTACTATGAAGTAACTGAATCACTATAACATAGCTGCCAACTTTTCCGGTTTTCCCGGAAGATTTTAATTTCGTATTTAAAGTGGTACCGAAACTCATGTCATGCCATTAGACTTTTTGAATTATAATAATTATTATAAATGAGTTTGACCACCACTACATATAAATAATTACAACGAATACCTAAAAGTATACTAAACTTTAAGAAAGCGGAATTTTACCGAGTCAAAATATAAATATATTTTTGAGTAAGATTGTTTTTCGGTGATTGTTTTACTACCACTTGAAAAATCCATTCTCAGAAAGAGTAAAAGTTGGCAGGTATGCTATAATTAAATTACAGTAAAAAATTACGACATAAAATTTTACGGTTAAAAGGAATTTTACTCTGAAATGAATTTGACGAGAACTGCCCTCAGAGAGCCAGTATTTTTTTACCTTAATTTGATCCAGAATTTTTTACAGAAAGAGTTTGGTATGAAACAGCTCATCTTAAAGGAGCTAGATAGGAACACATAATTTTCTCCTTGAAAATATGAAATATCATGTAACTAAATCTATAAAGTCAGACGAATTCACATATAGCATACAAATAAATACTTAATTGTACAATTTTTTTAATAAACTTATTTACAATAAGCTTAATAACTTTATTTCTAATAAACTTATTCGTGTTAAAAGTTAGGGTACTTGTTTCGGACTTTTAATATGAAACAGTTCAATTATAAGAAGATGTACATGTAAACACACTTTTCTTCTTGAATCTACGAAATATATTGAAAATAAATACATAAAATCATACAAATTTATGTAAACTTCTAGAAACAATGAAGTAAAATCATGCATTTTTTAATAACCTTGGTAATTCACGAGAGATTTGAGTATAATTTTTTCTGATTTTCGTTGTCAAACCATTCCATACAATTCAATTTCGTGGATCCACATTTAAGAAAGCGTGGTAAATTACAATCCTGTTATTTTATTGCGCTTTTTGTAAATTATTTAATAGAGTGGTACCCAATCAAAAACTAAAGTTTTTAGAATTTTGATTATTTTTGACAACAAAAAAGACTCATTATGGTACAAAATGACATTTACATGAACTTTAATATTATTCACTAGCATTGTGGAAAATAACTTTAAATCAAATTTACTAAAAAAAGTTTCACTATTAAAACATAAACTTTAACCATTAGAAGATATTTTCCTACTATGCTTTGGTATCCTTGAAATGATATCAAACTATCGCATGTCTGTTTATGTAACATTATCTATGTTATTTTCATGAAGTTTTAACCTTATTTACATACAGACCAAATGCAACCTTTTTTTTTCTTCTTTTATTCGGATACACGCATTTTCTCTATGAAACATCATTGAAACATAAACTTTGCTGCCACTAAAAATTTTTTTACCACTAAGCATTGAAAGTTGGTATCTTCGACACAGTATCAAACTATAGCATGTATGCTGATGTAACATTATTTGTTCTCTTTTCATAAAGTTCTAACCTTATTTATATACAGCTCAAATGTAACCTTTTGTTATTCGTATATATACAGACACGCTTTCTTACTCTGAAACATCATTAAAACATAAACCTTAGCCGCTGGAAGAAATTTTAAAACTGAGCATTGAAAGTTGGTATCTTCGAAACAGTGTCAAACCATCACATGCATGTTTGTGTAACAATATTTATGTTCTTTTCATAAAGTTTTAACTTTACCTATATACAGCACTAATGTAACCTTTTTTTTATTAGGATATAGACACACTTTTTCTCTCTGAAACATCATTAACACATTGTTGACCGGCAACTTTTCTGAAAATTACCCCATGTGCCCAAACTTTAAAAATTTTTAATGCCGTATGATAAATAGCATAACACTCATTTACCAGAGTTGCCAACTGCTCCGGATAAGCCAAAATAATTAAAAAAACGGTAAATAATTACAAGTAAATTTTCCAAATATTTACCTATCTTTGCTTGCTTTTTACAAGGTATAGCATGACATAAGAACTATCTACGAATTATTTAGAAATAGTGGTAGATTAAAATCTACTAAATTAAATTTATTAAACCAAGAATCATAATTGATAAACTACCACTTTAAAATATACATTTGCTGTCCGGAGCAAGTTGACATTTTTGATTTACTTGCAATGTTACACCAAAAGTTTTGTAAATACATCACATTTCGTAAAGTTATAATAAATTGGTACAGAATTAAATAGTAAAACTTGAAAAGCAAGGAATATTACGCCCACGTTTTAAAATAGTCACCACGAGCTCACTGCCAACGAAAACACGAGTTAACTCGTGACCAACGTTTGGCCACGAAAACACGAGTTAACTCGTGACCGGTCAGCAATGTGTTAATATATATATTTCGCATCCACAGGAAGACATTTTATCACTAAGTGTTGAAAGTTTCTATCTTTGAAACAGTATCCAACTGTCGCATGTACTTTTATGCAACATTATTTGCGCCCTTTTCATAAAGTTTTAACCTTATTGATATACAGCATAAATATATATTTTTTTCTTTTACTCAAATGCATAGGCTCGCTTTCGTTTCTAAAAAATATGAATCAAATCTCTTATGATAATAGATAGATGGAACATAGTATGTTTTGAATCTGTTTTTAGGTCCAAAGATTATGTTTTGCGTGCTTGTGTGGAGATCAGCCTAGTGAGCAATGTCACCATTAGTGCACGTAAGACTTCGGAGCCTTCTAGGTTAATTATCGCTCTACTCGTTTCAAGCGTCTCTATTTGAGAAAAAAAAAAGTAATTTCTAAAGTCACACATTTTTCTACCTAGGCAAAGTGTGATAACATATAATTATTCGGAAAGACAAAACGCCTGAAGTAAGGAAGTATTTTTGTCTCCTATATGCGTCCTTTTTGGAAATGTAGATTTTGCCAAAGAAGTCCCCTGAATCGCACTGTCACAAAATAACTCTCAACAGAATCAGTTACTACTAGAACTCTGTTACAAATATTCTGGTTTAAAAAAATCAACGCAATATTTAATCAAATCAGAAGTAAAAGGAAGTTTTTTAAGTAACAAACAATGAAAATCTTTAAATTTGGATAAAAGGTGTTTGCTGACAGTCATATTATGATACTATTTCGGGATTAGTTCATGAAGAATTGTTGCACATGTAAAGGTATTGTATGCAATTTATTCAATAAATAGCTCCAGTAAAATAGTGCCGGTAAATTATTTTTTAAAAATACTTTGTATCACGTAAAATTGTTGCGAATATGATGCACATTCGAGGATAATGTTTCGATTATAATATGATACAAAGTTAACTCTTTATAAACGTATGCTGATTTTCACTATGTTATTGTTTTATAAATATAAATTACACAAATATTTATTATAACAGTAACATAATAAGCATCAATATAAATTTGTAAATTGTTTTACCTTACAGTATTTTAATGAAACCAGGTTAATAAGGTTATTAATATAGGCATTTAACCCTTTCGCGCCGACTGTCACAAATACGTGCCAGCAGAAAACCGTATCTATCAGGGTAAAAAGATAAAACTGGTAATCAAAGTAATTCTTTAGCAGTTTATTTGTGGGCGGAGTTATAATAGTTTGATTTATTTAATTCACCATTACTTTGTTCAAAATAAAACTATTTAGTTATACTTTGAATTAACATTGATTATATATATGATTAAACTGACAATAATTAAAGTAAAAGCAAAGTAAGTCTGTCAAATTAGCAACGACTACATTTAAGTTACCGTTTTTTATTTAATTACAACTTGATTCTGATTTTGTACGAATGCTTTTCTGAATCACCCGTCCCCAAGGGGTTAATATAGGCACACGAAATGTTTCTAGAAGATAAGTGCAATCAGAGATATTCGTTACGAAAATAACGTAACTATATTAAAAAGACTTAAAACTTTTTATATTAAGAAGATTAAGATTTATATCAAAATTGAAAATTCTTTTTAAAAAAAACACTTGAAGTCACAGATGTTAAGTTTATTTGCTTATCTAATATAAAATTAAGTTGATTAAAATTCTAAATTACTATTATTGTTGAAAATAAATGAGGTTATAGCTGTAAATGTCATTTCTGTACAAAATTATATCAAATCTTAAAAATTTTAGTTCGTTAAGAATGAAGACGAAATGTTTCTAGAAGATAAGTGCAATCAGAGATATTGATTACGAAAATAAAGTAACTATATGAAGAAGACTTAAAACTTTTTATATTAAGAAGATTAAGATTTACATCAAAAGGAGAAATTCCTTTAAAAAACTCTTGAAACTTAATTTGCTTACATAATATAAAAGCAAGTTGTTTAATATTCTAAATTATTGTTATTATTTCTGAAAATAAATGAGGCTATAGCTGTAAATGTCATTTCGGTACAAAATTATATCAAATCTTAAAAATTTTAGTTTGTTAAGAATGAAGTCAAAGTGTTTTATAAGATAAGTGCAATCAGAGATATTGTTTACGAAAATAACGTAAATATATTAAGAAGACTTAAAACTTTTTATATTAAGAAGATTAAGATTTACATCAAAATGAGAAATTCTTTTAAAAAACTCTTGAAACTTAATTTGCTTACATAATATAAAAGTAAGTTGTTTAATATTCTAAATTAATGTTATTATTTCTGAAAATAAATGAGGTTATAGCTGCAAATGTCATTTCGGTACAAAATTATATCAAATCTTAAAAATTTTAGTTCGTTAAGAATGAAGACGAAATGTTTCTAGAAGATAAGTGCAATCAGAGATATTGATTACGAAAATAAAGTAATTATATTAAGAAGACTTAAAACTTTTTATATTAAGAAGATTAAGATTTACATCAAAATGAGAAATTCTTTTAAAAAACTCTTGAAACTTAATTTGCTTACATAATATAAAAGTAAGTTGTTTAATATTCTAAATTATTTTTATTATTGTTGAAAATAAATGAGGTTATAGCTGTAAATATCATTTCTGTACAAAATTATGTCAAATCTTAAAAATTTTAGTTCGTTAAGAATGAAGTCGAAGTGTTTTATAAGATAAGTGCAATCAGAGATATTGTTTACGAAAATAACGTAAATATATTAAGAAGACTTAAAACTTTTTATATTAAGAAGATTAAGATTTACATCAAAATGGGCATTTTTTTTTGAAAAACTCTTGAAACTTAATTTTCTTACATAATATAAAAGTAAGTTGTTTAATATTCTAAATTATCGAAAATAAGGAAGGTTATTGCTGCAAATATAATTTCTGCACAAAATTATATCAAAAAGTATATATTATGTTATTTATATGTTTGGAAAGTTAGAAGAATCAAACAATTTTGCCGCAATATTTTAGAATGTATTACAAATTATAAATATTGATTACGAAAATCATGGTTTTATAAAAATGCATGACTTAATAAAGCTTAAACTACTATTTTGAAGATTAAGAGTTTTAACATAGTTAATTTTTGGTGAATATTTTGAAAAAAAACCTGATATCATAGTTGGTAAGTTGATTTGCTATCCTAGTTTTACAAAATTAGTTATATCATTATTTAATTATCAATTTTAATAATTATCAATTTTAATAATTATCAATATTAATAATTATTAATTAATTTCTTTTGAAAATAGATAATGTCATAGATATTGACTACAAGAATCTTGACTGTACAAAATTATATCAAAATATTACTTTTAAATTTTTAGAAAGCTAAAAGTTTTATCATAATTATTTCAAATGTCTTTGAAGATATGTCAGATAAAATACATTTATTAGGCAAACAACGTATCTATATAATTGTGTTACAATAAAAAAACTTATTATTTTTCCCATATTGGGATTATTAATATAATTATTTTATTATAATTTTTTTAAAAATACATCAGTATGTTAAGTTTATTTGCATTTGTAACCTTAAAAAATGAATAAATTTTATCAATACAGTTAATTGTTTTTGAAAATATATACGATTATGAACAGTATTATGTACATTATGAACTATTTTAAATTTTTAGAAAGTTAAAAGTTTTATCATAATTATTTAAAATGCCTTTAAAGATATGTCAGATAAAATACATTTATTAGGCAAACAACGTATCAATATAATTGTGTTACAATAAAAAAACTTATTATTTTTCCCATATTGGGATTATTAATATAATTATTTTATTATAATTTTTTTAAAAATACATCAGTATATAGATGTTAAGTTCATTTGCATTTATAACCTTAAAAAATGAATAAATATTATCAATATATTTAATTTTTTTTGAAAATATATAAGATTATGTACAGTATTATGTACATTATGAACTATATGTACTAAATATATATGCACAATATATATTATGCACAATAGCCATTTCTGAACGAAATAATATAAAAAAGTTTACTTTATATGCTTAGAAAGTTAAAATTATCAACAGAATTGTTTAGTTAAAATGTTTTAGAATGTATATGAAATCCTAGATTTTGATTATGAATATAACGTTTCTATAAAAATATGTTATATTATATAGATAATTTTATGTTTGTGGAAGAAAAAGATTATAAAGATAATATACAATATGTATATAATATATATGTATAATATATATTATGTAGACTAGTCATTTCAGATATTACGTACAATAGTCATTTCTGAACGAAATAATATCAAAATATTTATTTAAGAAAATTAAGATAATTAAGCTTAGATAATTGAAATTATCAACATAATTATTGTTTCGTCAAAATGTTTTAGAATATATATGAAATCATAGATTTTGATTATGAATATAAAGTTTCTATAAAAATATGTTTTAGTATATAGATAATTTAATATTTTTGGAAGAAAAAGATTATAAAAATAATATCTTGGAAATGTATAAAGAAAACACTTGAAAACATAGATAACAAATTGATTATCTTCCATAGCGTTATTAAATTAAAATGATCTATATTGTATTTACATGATTATTACTTTATATTAATACTAAAAATATGTGAGTTCTTTGGATAGTGGCTACAAAAACTAAGTCAGAACAAAATTGCATTAAAACATAAACTTTTATAAGGTTAAAAATTATCTACTCTACGAAATTGGGTTTTCAAGAATTAAGTTTATATTTTGAGAATATCAGAGATAGTTATTAATTAATATAATAGTTAAATGTTTTATTGAAACGTTTTATCAAGATGTTTCATTATTGTATTTATAACTCAGAATTAATTCATTCGTTGCCTACGGCAAAAATCTTAGTTGAAGAGGCAGGTACCATAAGGTAGAAGCCTCGAATTTTACTTTTACGTTACAGCATTAACACGTTGAATGCCACGCTAATTTTACATGGCTTGCCTGTCTGGGCAAACGGTAAATAACTACAAACTAAATTTGCAAATATTAGAAGGATTTTACTCGTTTTTTAAAAAGTTTAGCATGGCATGCCTGGAAAAAGTGGTGAATCGTATAAGCCTACGAATTGTTTTGAAATAGTGGTGGATAAAAATCTACTAAATTGAATTTATTAAACCAAGAATCACAATTAATAAACTACAACTTGAAAATATTTATTCGCTGTCCGGAGCAAGTTGACATCTCTGTGTATATAAATAAAACTATTTTTGTGTGTTCTATATTGCATTAATTTCTTCAAGCCATTTCAGTAACGATAATTATATAAAAAAATTAAAAATTTACTCGAATTATGTGTTTCTAATAATCTTGACTTTGCCGGTCACCGGTGACCCCCATGGCATTCAGCGTATTAAAGTGTTTCGTATTGGTTAATTCCTTATTCTAAAAATGAAACATTCTTATTTTTATTTATTTATTTATTTTGAATATCGTGCTGTCTTAAATATTACTATAAAAATTTTGAGTAGACAAATTATTCAAAATATCAAATTTCATGTTTTTTTCTTCCAATGGCCGGTTTTTTTCCAATGATTTTGACACCGAGAAAATCGTTTCTAGGGTTTAGCTAAGAACATTTAGTACAGAAATCGTTATTACGTAGCTACCAACTTTGTTGGTTGTTGAGGGAACCTTTTTTAATAGTAAAAAAAAAAATTAAACTTTAATGCTTGGCTTTTAAAAACATATATATTTTACCCACCATGCCGAATCAATAATTCAAACATTTGTAAGAAAGATTTATTAGTTGAACAGTTATTCTTTTAAGTGTTGGAGAAGCATACCTGCCAACTTTTACGCATTTGGCGTAAAATTTTATTTTCATATTTAAAGTGGTAGTAAATATATACTATTTTTTCTTTTATAAACTTAATTTTTAAATAATTTTGATCACCACTATTCTTAAAAAAATTAGGAGTATAATATTAATTTGTGTTACCATCATCTTAAGCTTATCATACAACTCTACTCAAGGGGATCTCCCCAATCCAAAGATGATTTTCCCTTCAAAACTAAAGATTTACTCCTTAAGGACTTGACTTGTTGTTACAACATACTACAACTTCAAAGATATATAGGACCTCCCAGAATACAACAAAACAGAATCGATGAATCGGTTAGTGGCGCTTCGCGCCAAACGCCGAGATAACCCCAATATCCAGCATCCAGCATCATCTTAAGCAATTTCAAATACCACGTATATGTGTGCTTAAAATTGAAATTTTAATTCCATATTATTACCACTGGGAAAAACCATTATAGAAGGGATTAAAAGTTGGCAGGTATGGAGAAGCTTAATTTCTACTTCAACTTTTATTTTCTTCCTTAATAAGATCGATCCTAACGATTGTACAATTTAATAGTTTTATAATAGACAGGGCTGTTAACTTTCAACATTTTTTCAAAAACTATTCTAGTGGTAGCTATGTTTTAATGTATTACATTTTATTCATTTAAATTTGTTTTCAAGACTACTGTACATAAATAACTTACAAATTCATATGCAACGCTGCTTTGTAACAGCTTTCTCGTGGTAAACTTTTAAAATGTTGGTAAAATTATTAAAAAAAAAAAATTGAAAGTTTTGATTTTTAACACGTTGTATGCCATTTGGTCATCGGAGACCGGCACTAAGTTTGTTCGTAGCAAGCCAAGATTATTAGAAACGCATAATTCGAGTTAATTTTTAATATTTACATATTGTTATAGTTACTAAACTGGTTTGAAGAAATTAATGCAATATAGAACACACAAAAATAGTTTTATTTATATACACAGAGATGCCAACTTGCTCCGGACAGCGAATAAATATTTTCAAGTGGTAGTTTATTAATTGTGATTTTTGGTTTAATAAATTCAATTTAGTAGATTTTTATCCACCACTATTTCTAAACAATTCGTAGGCTTATATAATTCACCACTTTAGCTGATGAGTCGTGCTAAATCTTTTAAAAAACTGGCAAAATCTGTCAAATATGAATATTTAGTTTGTAGTTAATTACCGTTTAGCCAGACGGGCAAGCAATGTAAAATTAGCGTGGCAGTTAACTGTCCGCCGCCAATCTATAAAATATTTTGCAAAAAGGGTAGTAGGTGGCAGACTTGTAATATTTTTTTGTTGAAATTGACAAAAACAATTAGAGGATATGTAATTTTTCTTGCATCATCAAATACTAACTCGATAATGTTTTTTTGCACGTGTAAAAATTTGTGATTTGATTATTATAAGTATTATATGCCATATTTTTATATTAACTTTTATCAAGAATATTCTTAATAGCTTAGCTTCTAAAATTTACGCATTATCATGTTTTTCATTATTACTGGTCTTAACATTTTTGGATTAGTAATGGAAAGTAGAATTATTTTTTTTGTATGTAAATAATAAAGATAAATAAAGATTAAACATTTTTTTTTGTCTCTCTAAAAGATGAGAAGTACAATTATAATTGCATGGTATTTTATCAAAATTGTGAGATAATAATGATTTCTTTTTTACATGTACAATGTTAGACAAGCCATCAATAGATATTTTATCTCAAACAATTAATATGAAAGTTTGTTTCCAACTTACAGCAATCCGTTTTTATATACATTTCAAAAACACACATTTTGAAATTAACCTTTTTTTTTACAAATTAAAATATCTTAAAAACCTTTTTTTAAATATTAAATAAAATTGTGCAAAATTTCTATTTGAAAGTGGAGTATAAATTAAAATAATTTTCTCTGTTAGTTTTAAAAGAATACAATTCAAAGCTCGTATGCGTTTAATGATTAATACCTAATATTTTTATTGTTACTTATGAAACTTTATTTATTTGCAATTAAGATTTACTTTTATAATTTATTTTTATAATTTAATAATTATCAGATTATTTAATTTATTAATTATATATACTTTTTATTACGATATAACAATTGAGTTAAATATTTGATATTTATACCAACTGGTGATTAGTGTCCTTTTTAAAAGATATATTTTAGTCCTTTATAGATAGTGACCTTTGTAAAAGATATATGGATATATTTTGCTGAAACGAGATAGTTTTGTTTATCCTTATATATTAACTAGAGATGGCTAATATTTTCTGGAACAGGTATTTGTCACCTGTTATTTAATCGTACCTGTTATAAAAATAACAGGTTACTTCCAAAGGCCTGTTCCAAAATACTAGGCAAACAATTATCTTGCCAAAAATTTATTGCTTGGCCACCGTAAGCGCATATATATTGTAAAAATGAAGAATGGCAACAGCGGTTATGTTTTAGTTTCAGTTTCGATTTTGTGATGTAAACATTATTATTTTGCAGAATAATACGATATGTGCGTGAGTGTAGTAAGTTACGAGTGTACTTATATTATCAATAAATATTGTTTTTGTTTTCTATGAAGATTTTATTAATGTTCATTCAGCAACATTCGAAGCCAACACACGCTATATCGAAACAGCCTGTTATTTTATCACAGGCTAGTATTTTGGAACAGGCGATATTTTGTCACAGCTAGTATTTCGGAACAGGCAGTATTTTGTCACAGGCTAGTATTTTGGAACAGGCGATATTTTTTCACAGCCTAGTATTTTGGAACAGCCGATATTTTGGAACAGGCTAGTATTTTGGAACAGGCGATATTTTGTCACAGGCTAGTATTTTGGAACAGGCAGTATTTTGTCACAGCCTAGTATTTTGGAACAGATGGTATTTTTTCACAGGCTAGTATTTTGAAACATATGGTATTTTGTCACAGGCTAGTATTTTGGAACAGGTGAAGCAGGTTAGTATTTTTGAACAAATTTGTATTTGTGATAGCTTTGTCTACTATTATGCAGGTTAAGTTTATTTGTAGGAATGTTGGGTAAGCGATGACCAGTCCCCCTGCCCTTTTGATGCTCGGGCAAGGGGGAGGGGTGCTTATAAGTGCATTTTCCTTCTTTTAATTTTTTTTTCTGTGATGCAAAAAGTAGAAGCATTTGAATATTTTTTCTAATTTTTTTGATATTGATACATATTTCCTACATGTAAAATAGAAAGAAATTTCTTACAAAATACGAGTCTTATTGTCTCATTTTTTCTGTCCTTAGTCTTACTCTCTCTCTTTCACCTTTTTTTTTTCTTTTTTTAGGGCAATAAATATTTTAACTTTTTATTTCCTTATTAGAAGGATGTGTTAAAATTGTTAAAATTATATTTAGCATGCGAATTCAAGCTATATTTAAACACTTTATTTTCTTTGTAGGCAAACTATATTATCAAACACTATATTTTTTCTCCCTATCTTTATCCTTTTTTACATCTTCTACTTTAAAATGCTGAACTTATGACGAAGCATGAAGGGTAGTTAAATAGTACTCAGAAGATAAAGGGTAGTAGAATATATGTAAATATTTAAGCAAAATATTTTATGAATGTGATTTAATAATGAAGCTTAGTTATAAAGTTTTAGGGGTGATTAAATTTATATATTTTATACATTTAATGAAAAATTCAAAATATGTTGTTTGAAATAGTACTATTTCAAACAACACTAGTGAGTTGCTCACTATAAAGTAACTACGGCCTACATTTACTTAAAAATGCTCCAATCTTTTTGTCTCTTTTTTCCGCCTACTGTATTTACTGCACTAATTACAATTGTCTTCTGGGGGACATCTAATCAAGTAGTTTACTTTGAGAATCCGGACAACTCTTTACGCCATTGGTCCCCTAACTTTCGGACCATCTCCCTAGCTTTCGCTGCTATCGGCGGCTTTCTTTTCGAGGTCGAGATCGACCGTGACCTTCGAGGTTACGAATTGACTCTATCAATATTTTTACATGAAGGCGTGTCCTTTATTTCCCTAGTAGTTATTTGTTGTAATAATTCAATCAATGTTCTATGTGAAGAGTGATTTGAAATTGCGTTGAATTTCGTCCACTCGCATAGAAATAGATGTCCCTCTGGCATTGCCTATTATTTTGTTGCGTAAAAGATTTATTTACTTTGAATATTTGAAGAAAATAAATAATATACTATTTTTAAATGATAATATTCTGCAGGAAAGGGAAAAATCTATTACAGTTAATTTGGCGTATTTATTTTTTTTCTTCCTGTTTTGAATTTTCTTTTGACATTAAAATTACCATTAAGGCTACATAGTATGTGATATTTTGATATTAATGTGCTGATTGTTTTGAAAGAAAAATATTATTTAAATAATCCAAGAAAAGTTAAGAATTGTTAAAACGACTTGTTTCTTTAAAAATTATGCTAAATTCGCATGCAGTTAGATTATTTTTTGGTATTAGGTTATATTTAATTTCATTTTTGTCAAATTTAAAATTCTAGAAGACAACTAAGCCCTATTTCTTTTCTTTATATAAAATGAAAAAATGCTGTCTATTTTGTCACAGATACAGAATATAATGTGCTATTCTTAAATTGTTTTTATTAAAAAATAATAATACACTATGTTGTATTTTAAGTTCAGAAATAAATTTTTTTTTAAATTTCTAATTTAGCTCAATATTAATGAAGTTCCATTTTTTTTTCCTCTGGTAGAAATGAAAAGATTCTGGTTATATCGTCAAACAGAATGTAATAGGGAACTCCTATATCCTTTTTATTTAGAAACAAGTAATAAATCTTTTCTCGGAGCCTAAACAATCGAGAATAAAAGAGAAATTTATGTGTAACTGCTTTTTTTTTGTTTAAAAAATAACTAGAAAAAACTTCACGATACTCTTAGAAAAAAAAATGTATTTTCTAATTTTGTCAAATTAATAGAAAAATATGTATCTGCTACAAAAATACTTGCCAGTCTAAACTATATTTCTGGCTGCTGTCAGTATGCGGGTGGGTGATCACTTGGATCAGTGTGCGTAGGGACCGAGGATGTGCGGTATTGGTCCTCATTAAACTGTTCTACTGTAAAGCACTCGACTTCGCGTGCAGGTCGTTGGGCTACCGAAGCAGGGGTGCCATCCCCTCTGCAGAGGATCAAAATTGTAATGGCTTGTCTTCGGATCATTTTCAAGGATGTTTCTCAGACCGTCGCCAATAGCCCATTGTGCAGCTCTAGTACAACGTAAATTAACTACTGCAACAACAATTAAATTATCTTTCAAATGTAAAAAAGTTGGAAATTTTTTTCCTTAGACCTGTTATTTTGGAACAGGTATTTGGAACAGGTATTATTTTGTATGGTAACAGCTGGAACCTGTTATTTGAAAATACCTGTTATTGCCCATCACTAATATTAACACATTACATGCAGGTCACAAAATATATTTTTAAAATTTCTGCTATCATACGAAATAAAAAAAACGCTAGCTAAATATTTTAATTCCACTCAGCTTTTTTAAGGAATTACTGATTTTTTATTACCACAAATGTAATTGATTAACTAAAATTTTATTCCATTACTACCGAATTTTTAGATATTTTTTGCGACATATTCATTTTTTTTAAGTGGTGACACAATATATTCGTTTATTTTTTTTTTTCTTTGTTTAAGAAAGTTCATTATAATCATAAGTTGTTGATTGAAGTTGAAAGTTGATTTATAATCATTGATTTACAATCATTGATTTATAATATTTGACTACCATCAAAGATAAACAATTTAAGCAAATATACAAAATTCTTTAAATTTTGACCTCCTTGTCTCACCAAATGATCTGTAGGGTGGAAGTAGCGGGTTCGAATCCCGTTCATAACCCAGGTTGTATCTTTGTGTCTCTTCTTAGTGCTATCTGTTCTTCCTGAATGTGTATCAGGAACAATAAATAAATAAATATTCTTAAAATACATTATTGTTGTTTGCATAATTAAAATAATTTTTGTCCACAATTGTTAATTCAATTGAAAAAACGGCAGTTATGATGCACGATTCTACGATTGCTTAATAAATAAATAAATTGATAAATAAAAATGAAATTGTAGTTATGGTGGCACGATTGCGCTAATATTTGCAGTGATAAGTTTTTAAAATCTTGCCAATAATATTGTATGATTTTAATTCATAACAACTGAATTATTATGATCTTTTTTTCCTTTTTCAGTAAAGTTGCCCACACGCATTGTGTAAATATCCAAAATAAATATTTGTATTTGGTTATGAAATCAATGCACGATACTATTTTGAAGCAAGAAAATGGTATGCAGCAGAAAGAAATACACATTTGTAATATACAAATATGTTTTAACACTTTTTTTCGCAAATACTTTTTTTATATCTATAGATCGCTCATTGTGGTTCTGCTTTATTATTTGTAATTTCATTTGATTATTTAATGTGTTTGATATTTTGTATTGTTTAGGTTTCTGACGTATTGGAAATTCCTTTTAAAAGTTTGTTCGAAAATATGTATTTGTGTAGTTAAAAAGGTATATTTAAATTCTTAATACGATATTTAATTTTGTGGCTACCTGTATCTATGTTGGCAAAAAACTATGTAATTGTTTCACATTTTTAGATTAAAATAATGTAACGATGCACTCAACTAAATATATAGTAATTTTGATCTGAAATATTTAAAACTGTTGACTAATCATTATTAATACTTATTTAAAATTACACAGGGCAACTTGATAATTTATACAAGTACTTGATCGTACCTCATACAGGTTGGGTGTTTTCAAATCTGAAACTAGCTTTTTCCCGTAAGCGACAGATTTTTTTTTCAAAATGATATTTTTAGCTTAGTTTATTTATTGCCTGAATGTACAAACTTATAGAAAACGTATAGATTTATAAACGTACACATAAACTTGACTGCTCTTTTGAAAATAACATTTAAGAGAAAAAAAAATTGACCTTAATGTATCGCATCAAAAGCTGAAGTGTATTAATAACTTCTTTTTACCAACCCTTACGTAGCAGAGAAGTGGGGACGCTCAGTATTTACTCTAGTGAATTTTATAGAATCCTTCTTAGGAATATGATAATTGAATTGCATAAAGACTGCAGATTTGTAGTAACCGGTTGTAAATTTGAAATCAGCTGCACGACAATATGTAAAATCCATTCAAAAATTGTATCAGAAAAAAAAATTGTCCCTCTTAGTGTTATCTAAGGGTATCTTCCCTATTAGTTTTATAAATAAATTTTCAAGTTTTCACAGTAATATGATTGAATTGATTTTATTTTGTGACAAATAATGCTTTAAAGTATGTAATATTTTTAGAAATTAAGTTATCACTTTAAAAAATATTCCAGATTATGCTAAATTAAATCTCGTACATGTCACTGAACTTCGCTTATTCAGAAATTTTTATTCTGGAGTAAAGTCAAGTTAATTTTTTAACCCTCGATTAACAGAATTTAATATAAAGTGATTTTGTAATAGAAGTGTAACCTTTTAATTCATTTAAAAATATTTTCTATTATGTATACCCACATAAATTCACCTTATTCTTCCGGATTATTCAAAAAAAGTTAATAAAATTGCATACCTGCCAACTTTTAATCCTTTCGAGGATGATTTTCCCCAGTAGTAGTTAAATGGAATTTAAATTACAATTTTAGACAGAAACAAACTCTGTATTTTGAAACAGTTTATGCTGACTATCACGACAGTATTACATGTTTTTTATTTTATTTTATGACCGCCGTTGAACAGTCGACCCAATTTTTGGGTTTACGACTGCTAATGTTCAACGCCGTAGCCTTGTAATTTTGAACCAATCCAGAAGACAAGGAAACTCCTGGATCGGTAACCCCAGAGGTATTGATTTGTTAAGGGAACATGGAGGAAGTATTACATATTAATATATATGCTTAATTTTTTTTAAAAATAGTGGTGGTCAGAAAGATTATAAATTAAGTCTATAAATGCAAGACATATATAGAAAGCACACATTTAACTACCACTTTAAACATAGAAATAAATTTTTTCGCCAAATGCGTAAAAGTTGGCAGGTATGCAAATGGGCTTTCAGTATTGAACTCGTTCGTTGTAGTGGAACTGGGCGTCTGAGGCCTTACGGGAAACCTTTGGTATTGAACTCATTTCGGAAACAAGTGCTATCAACAAAAATCCCATAATATAAAGAATGGTAGCGCTATTATCTCAGTTTTTGAATTCATGTTCGCAATGCATTAATCAGATAGAAATCGAGGTATTTGGGTTTATTGGAATAACAAATTATTGGAATTTAAAATTATTAGAATTCAAAATCGGATTCAAATAAGTCTTAAATTAAAAGTGGAAGTTAATAATAGAAATTTTGCACTTAATTTAAACCGTCTCGCCGCAATTTAACATTACTAAGTGGTATCGTTAACACCCAGCCAGCAGGAAAAAAAAATCATTTTTAGGTAATTTTACAATTGTATTTGGGTAGTTATATAATTGTATTGATTATATGAAAAATTGCTTTGACACCAATTTGACATGAGACACCAGTGTCTCTTTTATATTTTTTTCTGACCTCTTAATTACCAGCAAAAATATATTTTGATAATTTTTAATTATTAAAAAAAAAAACAGTCTAATTGATTCAAAACATTTTTTGTTAGATTATCAGACTTGCATTTGTACTAAAATATAAAATCCAAAACAAGTAGTTCGAAACTTTTTTTTATTCATATTCAAACATGTATAATTTTTTTTTTTTTTGTAAATTAAAGAAATTTCAATGATGAATAACTGTTTTCTTTAGATCTAAATAACTGCAAATAAGAGCAAATTTGAAAAATTGTTATTTGAAAGTGAGCTGTATTTTGAAAATTTTATCTTCTACCCAGAAAAGGACTCTGGTATTTCGTGCTGTATTTCACAACCATAAATTATTAAAATGCTAAATTTAATATTTGTAATTTATTTTCACCTAAATTAATGCAAAATAAAGAAAAAGAGTATGTATGCTTAAAAATTCTGCGTCAAGGGCTTGCAATAGGACAAAATTAAATGTCACCATGGCGACTAAATAAGTTTATTAGATTAAAAAATTGCTGAAAATCACCACCCGTTTGCCACTTCTTTCGGTCGCCACCTTCGACAGGGTGACTAAATATAACAAGCCGTGATTAAAAAAATACCACCAACTTTTTATTAAATTTCCTTTGGCGAAATCATTGCTTTTATAGAAATTAAAAGTTGTGCATTAGTTGTTTTGCTTATTGAAAAACAGTTGGCGATTGGATTATTTTGAATTTATAACGTCCTACTTACACCAAATGATTTCTTCATAGGGTACGTTTCTTTTTTTTTTTGTTATCAATTACCACAGAAGATATCAAATTACAAATGTATTTCACATTAATGGTGATTTTACAAGGCCAATAAACATATAAGATCATTAATCAATTGAAAACAAACGCATGCGGGTATGTTTTAGAACGGATCTAAGTTGTAAGCGCTTTTACGAACCGTTTGCTACTATCTTGCGAACAGTTTAAGGATGTTTAACCTTTGAACCTGAGTATTTTATTGCGTATGTTCTGCTAAGTAAAAGGTTAAATGTTAAGTGATCTTAAAGAGAAGACATTTGAATTTTAGATTCATATCTCCATCCTATAATAGTTTTTGCTTAAGCGGTTTTCTCTTAAAACATGTTTGCGAGTAATTTTTTAACAATTTGAAACGGATGCGTTTTAGCTTTTAACCAGAATTACTTTAAGTTCTCTTTTCTCCTTATCTTTCTTTTTATATAATTTGAAACGCTTTAAAACGCCTATTAACTATTATTCTTGCTTAAAATATTTTTTTTGAGGGATAATAGCTTTGTAACTGTCATCCCCCAAGAAGAAGAATTTAAAGAGTCAATTTGCAGCGCCATCTTCGAAAATTCGAATTTGTCTGCAACTTTATCGCAGTCAGGGAGAGGTTATTATTGTAAAAATTAAGCTTAATCTGACGTAATTTGCAAATCTATAACATTAAAAGAGTTTATGCATCTGTCTGTGTGTGTGCAACTCTTATAATTCCAGAACAGTTTGTTCTATCGTCCTGAAAATTGGACAGCTGTGCAAGGACCAGTTACAGCCCTCGATCCCGAAATTCATTCGAAATGCTCGATTAAATCGTTTGGGAGATACGTGTGAAAAATGAAATTTTCTGTTCGCGTAAAATTAGCCATTGTTTTAAATTAAACAATAGACAGTTCTATTTTATTCTTCAAATATTTTAAAGATAACATCATAGATGTTTACTAGCTTACACCTCAGTTATTTTAAAAAAAAGAAGTTTATTAAACGTTTCTTAATAATTTATTATTTATTACTCCTGATATTAGGTAAACTAAATGATTAATGTGAACATACACTAAATTAACATTTCTAATTTTATCTGAAACCACGTGTTTTTTTTTTTACAGTTATGTATTTAAAATGTGACTCTAAATAATTTAAAATCAACGGTAGTTGATTATAAATAAGCAAGTTATGTACTGAACAAAAGGAAAAAGTAATGGAGAAATAGTTTGCTTAGGAGAAATCTAAAAAATCACCATACTAATATTGACACCAATGATGCTTAATTAAATTTGATAATATGCATTAATTGGTATTATGGTAATTGGCGTAGTTTTAATAGGCAGCACATACATTAATATAGGCACAATGTATTGTACTAGTACTACTTATTGCAATAGTATATTTGTTTCCTATGAAAACTGCATCAATACTGTGCTGCAGTCTTATAATAAATATGGTTTAAGATTTTTACGGTTTCCCGAAAGTGATAAGCACAGAAGAAAATTAATTGCTGTAAATTTTGACTATCACGAGTTTTCCTCGAGCAACAGTAGCATATTAAACGCAACTGAACAAAGTTAATCCCTAGTTTGATAGTTCGAACTATTAAAACTCTGTACTGCTCGAAGTCGTAAATCAAGCGAAACAAGTTCAATTTCAAATAAAGCAAAAATTTATCAAATAAAAACTACCAGTAAATTTTTTGTTCAGTGTTATATAATTCAAACTCATTTTTTTTCAATTCCTTCATTTTAATTAATTTCTAACTATTAATTCACTAATTGTAATAACATAGGCTCTTGATTTAATATTTAATTTATTATTTACGGAGGTGGCCTTAGTCATCAGCTCCTACATCAAGAAGCCTCCACACGGTCTTTTATAAGTAGTCAGCGAAGTCTATTTAAAAAGTGAATCAGTTGTGCGCATGTACCCAAAACCTTTAATATAAGTAATTGAGAGAAATTCATCTTATTAAGTTGAGAATTGAATCTGTAGTGGTTGACAAGTGACTAAAGCAAACCAATAATAATACCATAAATAAAACAAATTTTTAGTCATATATTTGCTACCACTTTCTTGTTTTAACTAGATTTTGTATTAAATTACTCGTTCGGAAAGAGGGCATCCTTCACATTGGTCTGATCGGACTACCTATAAAAACCGTGTGGAGGCTTTGCCTTAGTGGCCAGGTACTCCGTGTTATCCATTATTAGTTTCCGTAGTTTTGTCAATCTGGTGAAACAATTTATGCTTGCTTCTGCAAGTTGCCGCAATAATTAAGCACTATCGATTGCTTGGTTAAGGCCCCTAGAAATGTCGGACCCACATTTTCGAATTGCTAAAAAAAAGGGCAACAGATAAAAATTAAATGAAATTGGTATCTTTTTTTTGTTACATTAATTGCGTTAATATTTCTCAGTGCTGTGCATAATTTAAGTGTCATATAGTATTTTTCTTTTCGTGATTTAGTGTTTTTCTTTTTCACTTTACCTTGAACTTTTAATTGCTTCCAGTTTTATCTGCTTGCAATTTTTTCTTTTTCTTTAAAAAAAAATCTACGGGTTGGGGGGGGGGGGGATAATTTGCAGCGCCCGATACCGAGCTGGAAAATTTTGGCTATCGGGGTAGTATGCGTTTTTTAAAGGGCTCAACTGTAATACCTTGATGCCGACTGTGCCGCTTAGAGCAAAAGCTTTAATAAATCGGTAGCGAATTGAGCTGTAATACTTGCTGAATAAGGATAATAACGCTTACTCATCATAAGTGTCATCACGAGATGTATGCTAAAATGTAGCATTTCTCAAGATAATTAGAATTTTTGATACGTTATAGTGGAAAAATTAATAAAATGAAAAAAATATTAAACTGAAAGTAACTTAAATTTCGCTACCACATACCTGCAACTTTTACGCATTTGGCGTGAAATTTTATTTCTATATTTAAATTGGTAGTAAAATGTATGTTTTCTATAGATTCTTTGCATTTATAAGCTTAATTTATAATCTTTTTGTCCACCACTATTTTTAAAAAGATTTGGCAGATATACTAATATGTAATACCGTTATCATACCTGCCAACTTTTAATCCTTTCCATTATAATTTTTCCCAGTGGTATTAAAATGGAATTAAAACTTCAATTTTAAGCAAACAAATACGTTGTATTTGAGAAAACTTAAGTTGACAACCATGATAGTAGCGCATAATGATATATGTGCTTAATTTTTGTAAGAATAGTGGTGATCAAAATCATTTAAAAATTGAAATTATAAAAGAAAAAATAGTATATTTTTACTACCACTTTAAATATGAAAATAAAATCTTCCGGAAAATCCGGAAGAGTTGGCAGGTATGCGTTATGGCAGGCACATAAACTTTACCAACATACAACTGCCTAAATTTGCAATTTAATTTCCATTTTACAACCACTGTCATACCTGCCAACTCTTCCGGATTTTCCGGAAGATTTTATTTTCATATTTAAAGTGGTAGTAAATATATACTATTTTTTCTTTTATAAACATAATTTGTAAAGGATTTTGATCACCACTATTCTTACAAAAACTAAGCACATATATTTATATGGGTTACTATCATGGTTGTCAACTTAAGTTTTCTCAAATACAACTAATTTGTTTACTTAAAATTGAAGTTTTAATTTCATTTTAGTACCACTGGGAAAAATGATAATGGAAGGGATTAAAAGTTGGCAGGCATGCACTGCACTGTGGAAAATCATCCTCAAAAGGATTAAAATGTGGCAGGTATGCTACCACTAGAAAATACCATTTTGCAAGAAGAGTAAGTTGGCATGCCACCATCAAGGGCGCCGGCAGCAGGGTGCAAGGGGGTGCATTTGCACCCCCCTGGCTTTTTTTTAAACAATTAAAGAGATACGGAAAAACAATTTGGTTATAAAATTTTTTTATTAAAAATATTTTTATTCAAAAGCAAATAATTAAGTAATTATTGATACATAACAATTAAAATTTTTTTAATCAAACAAGAATTGTGATCGTCTTGTTTGCTGTCCAAATCTGTTTATAACTTTTTCAATGAATTCTGAGTCATCTTTGATTCTTTTCTTATACACACTGAGCATGCACAAATTTGGCAGATACTTAAGCTATATTTTTAAATTTCATTTAGTAAAATATAAATAATATTATATTTTCTATTAGTTATTTAGTTTAACAAAGATGTATAACACAAACTGACTTCTCACAACTGCAAAACTTCATCAACGCAATACCAATGAAAAGCGTGCACAAGCACGTTAGCATACAAAATTACGGTTTGTAGTTATTTGTGTTTCAGAGTCAGTAGCTATGCCAGCGCCATCAATACAGTTTCTCATGGCAAAATTTGCAAGTACATGAAATTCGTACTTTTTTTTAAATATCTTGTTAACAATGAAGAAATGCATCTTGAAAAAAATAAACAGATGAAAGTATATGTAATAACAAAACAAAATGTAATAACAGAATATTTTAATATTTTTTTTTGGGGGGGGGGGTAGTTTGTTAGAGGGTTGCACCCCCTTTTATATTATTCTGCCGGCGCCCTTGGCCACCATATTGTAGCATAACTCAAAATGTTTTAACTCATTGAAAATATTTCATGATGTATGGGTTAGGGGCCGCTGCGCGGCCCAGGCACCCAATTTTAGTTAAATAAAGAAAGAAAGATTACAAAGTGGCATATCATATAAGCCTTTAAAATATTTAGACGTAGTAGTGATTAAAAACCCCATAAATCGAATTTAATAAACTAAGATTCATACATTAAAAGAATACCACTCGAAAATATTTATTCGCTGTCCGGAGCAAGTTGACTCTCTGCATTTTGCCGTGTAGAATTTCCAGCCTATACAAACGGAGATGCCAACTTGCTCCGGACAGCAAACATATATTTTAAAGTAGTAGTTTATCAATTGTCATGCTTGGTTCAATAAATTCAATTTAATAGATTTTTATCCACCACTATTTCTAAATAATGCGTAGGCTTATATAATTCACCACTTAATCTTAATAATTATAATACTTAAATCCTGCTATACCTTTTAAAAAGCAAGCAAAATAAAGTCAAATATTTGTAAAATTTACTTCGTAGTTATTTACCGTTTTTTAAAAATTATTTTAGCGTGTCCGGAGCAGTTGACATCTCTGCACTTTAACACATTGCGGACCGGCAACTTTTCTGAAAATTACCCCTTGTGCCCGACTATTGTTTTGAAAGCGGGTGTGGAAGTAAAATAATATAAGTAAACTTTAAAAAATTTTAATTTTTAATGCCGTATGATAAAAAGTATAACAATCATAATTCACATATGCGTAATATTATACCACAAGTTTTGCAAATGTATCGGCTTTCGTAAAGTTATAATAAATTGATAGAAAATTAAAGACTAAAACTTGAGAAGTAAGGAAAATTACGCCCACTTTTTAAAATAGTCACCACGAGAGCAATGCTCACGAAAACACGAGTTAACTCGTGACCGGTCACCAACGTTTGCCCATGAAAACACGAGTTAACTCGTGACCGGTCACCAACGTTTGCCCACGAAAACACGAGTTAACTCGTGACCGGTCAGCAATGTGTTAATTCAGTTACGCCATGTTGAGCCTTTTCAAACTTTGGCAAAATTGACCGAAAATCTGCAAATTTTAGTCAGCAGTTCTCTACCATTTTTCAAAATATTTTGTCGAATCCGGAGCAGTTGACATCTCTTTACAAGTAGAACGGATTTTTATGAGTCCAGACACAACAGCGTTGGGGTATTTTTTGAAAATTTACGAAAAAATTAGATCACAATAGATTTTTCATTTTTGCAAACTGGTTTCCTATCTTCATTTTGACATTTCTTGCAATTATTAGAATTTAGAGAGTGACAGCTGTCTAAGAATTGTCAAAATTTAACGGTTGTGAATAACTTTATTAAGCTCATAATAATCATAAAAATAGCAGATTATTAGGAAAATGGAAAATAATAATCAAAGATAAATCGGAAGTCGTCATGGAGAAATCTTCAGAGGAAGGCATTGGCTCACATTGGGCTGCTTGGCCAACTATGATGATGATGATGATGAGCAGATTATTAGCTTTAAAGAGTTATTTTGACGTGGTGGCAGAGCCTCCTTCGAAAATAAAAGTCATAAGTAACGCACTAAAATATTAAATTGGACATCATACATTTTATCATCAGTATTCAGAATAAATAAATAAATGAAAGATTATAATAAAAGCAAGAAGGTAAAGATACATATTTCGCTTTTGAGATATTTTCTCATCTTTTACAGATTACCGTTTAAACAAAATCCTAGTAATGTTATTTATAAAGAGAGTAGAGTGTCAATAATAGATTAAATGGAATTCCGTTTTATGTAGTGTTCAATTAAGGCAAAGTTTTCTACGTTTGTTATTTTTTGCTGATTGGAATTTAATATAATTTAAAAGTTCTTTTTTTCAATTTTTTTTTATTTATTTCTATAATTTCTTTATTTATTGCTATTACTGTTTTTGCAGGATTAGTTCAACTGAGACAATTCATTGCCTGGCTGAGGAGCTCCCCCACTTGTTAATTGACGAGAAATCCTTTTTTTAAAAAAAAATTACTAGTAGGGTTCCTCCCCTATTCAAAGGTACCTTAACCCTTAAAGATCGCTATGCAATCTTATATGGTTTGCTTTGCAAAGCATGCTTGCTTCTCTAGCTATTAAGTTAAACCCATTTGAAATGTGTTTTAGTGTAAAATCAAAAAAGTTTAAATCATTTATTAAAATCTTTTAAAACTTATTTCTTTTGAAAAAATAAAAAAATTTAATCAATAATAAGTTATAGAAATAAAGAAGAAAAAATGAAATTGGAGTGATTGACATGCAATCGAAAAACTTGCACAAAACAGAACAGACAGAAACAAAACAATTTTTACGCTTTAAAAAAAATTCTAAAAACAAACTTAAAAACAAAATTCTAAACTTCAAAACTTTGTGCTATCTCAGGAAATCAGCCAAATGACTTAAACATTTAAATAAAGTAGCAAAAATATTATCATTGAACTTCACCAATGTTAAAATAAAGCACACCCGCAACAGCCCGTTGCGGGCCAGGGGGTCATGGAGGTTAAGGTTCCACAATTTCGTGACCAACAGCATGATTGTGACTATGTGGTCAGTACTACCTCGACTGTTAGATTGTGTTACAATCTGCAGATTTTGATGTAAGCATTATTTCCCTGAACAAATTTTCCCTCATTACATTTTTTTACACTATTGTTTAATGTTTATCGGAAGTATATTTTATGATGAAATATCTCTCCGACCGGTATAAATACATTCCAACTATTGCAGCTTCTTAAATAATCTAAGACTTAAAAAGAATTGGCATATTTAATGATCATAAGGATATTGTTTAACAAACTTGTTTTCGCAATAAAGAAACCATATGGTACAAAACACATTTCATGGCTTCTCCCAAGAAACATGAAAATAAAACAAATTTCGCCAAATTGGTTGTTGGCGTCAGCGATTATAATAAGCGCAAAATTGCACGCGCCACAACTGACCTTAATCATCAACACATTAATGGAGCATGCGGAACTTTCTCTCCCTTTTTTTCTTTTCTTTTCTTTTTTTCTTTATCTTTTCGAACAAGATGGTTTTCTTTTTTTTACTTCGAAGATTATTCCTTTTTAAATCTCGGGCGTGCAGCAGTCGTGCATTGCGCCGCCCCCTCTAAGTGTGGCGAGCACCCTAATAACAATGCGGCGTAAGAACATTTTGTTCGGAACCATATTTTGATTATGTCTCCTGCCTACCTTTATGTTTGATTATACAATTAGATAGAATATATGGTTTCTGAGGTATGGTGGGCTTTTTATAAGGGAGAGTTTTTCGATCGCTTAAACTTGGTTGTGTAATTATTTGCGGGGAAAATAGTTTTTTTTTAAATTTTTTTTATTCTTTTACAAAAATAATTTCATTATTCATTCGCAATTTATTTTGCTTTAAAACCAAAAATAACATCATTGGTATTTAGCTTGGTTAAAAATGAAATGCAGTATGTCTTAGGAATGTTTTGATTATACTTTTAAATTGAATTATACTGCGTTATAAATTATTTCCATATACATTTATTTAAATGTTTGGGCAAAAAATTTGAGATCAAGACTTGATTAAAAAATAAAAATCTAACAATATATTATTATTTTTAAGAACACATGAAATTATTTATTTATTAATTTATTTGTAAATATAAGGTAAAATAATAAGCGAACATTATGTTAAGTTTCAATGTTTCAAATGCTTGAAAGAATTTGGGCATTAATTTTTTCAAAGGTGATATTTTTTCATTTAAAGAAAAAAAAAAGTAAGAAGAAAATTCGCGTAGAAAATACTCAATATCACGATACGAATACGAAAGAATTGGAATTTCAAATAAATAAGCAGATAAATAAATGAATAAATAAATAAAATAAAATAAAATAAAATAAAATAAAATAAAATAAAATAAAATAAAATAAAATAAATAAATAAAATAAAATATTAAACTAATAAAATAAAAAAAAATTAAAAAAAATAAATAAATAAAATAAACAAAGTAAATAAAATTAATATATGAAAGAATGAATGAGTTAAAATTTGTGTTAAATACATTAAATGGCCCTTCCGGCTCGTCAAATTTCAACTGAAAATAAAATAAAATAAAATAAAATAAAGTAAAATAAAATAAAGTAAAATAAATAAATAAAATAAAATATTAAACTAATAAAATTAAAAAAAAATAAAATAAAATAAATAAATAAAATAAACAAAGTAAGTAAAATTAATATATGAAAGAATGAATGAGTTAAAATTTGTGTTAAATACATTAAATGGCCCTTCCGGCTCGTCAAATTTCAACTCTGCAATTGCATTTTAGTGGTCAGTAGAGCGCCCCACATGGTATTTTATACTACAAGTTCAACTGTTGAAAATTCACTATCTAATTATTGAATGTTAATTTTTATTTTAATTTTATAGTATTCTTGTATTTTTTTCGTATATTCATTCTTGTATTTTTTTACATATATATTCTTGAATTTTTTTTCTTAATTTAAAATATTTAAGAATTGTAGCTTGTGCGCAGAAAAAAAATTTAACCTTAAGTTGAACAAGAAGAACAGAATATAATAGATATTTTATAATTAATTTTAATTTGCTGTCAGATAATTATTCAAATAAATATAAATTATCAAAGTTATGCAAATACATAACGGATTAAAATGGTTTATAATTAGTTAAGTCGAAATAACTATTCACTATTTGTTAATAATTTTAACACGCAGACTGAGGTAAATAGGTAAACAACTGTTTTATTAACAGTTTGCTAATTTAAGACTTGTGTTTTAGATACTCTGTACTAAAGAAAATTTAGATTCTCTTTTTATTTAATTTTAAATATTTCGTAAATTTTTAACATATATGGGCATAATTTTTTCTTACAAAATCATAACCGTCGTTGATCAGCCAACCCAACTTTAAGTTTACGACTATCAATGTTCAACCCCACAGCGTTGTAATTTTGAACCCTATTCAGAAGACAAGGAAGCCCCTGGATAAAGTACTTGGAGAAATTTACCCTCGTAGAGGATTTTTTTGATGAAGCTAACCCGTATTTGCGTTACATGAAGAGAAAAGACCTCCCACAGCTATTTTGTTGGCAAGTAGACGCAAATCCATGATCCGTCTACCGCTGAGATTATTTTACGTCAACACTGTGGTCGGTGCGAGCTGGGTGCAGAATACGAATCATTAGGATTATAACCCGTTTTGTCTCATTGGGAGGTGAGAGCTCTATGGTCGATACGAACTCCGAACCAAGCTCGCACCGACCACATTGTTGACGTAAGAATATCCTCAGTTGTAGGCGGATCATGGGATGGGTTAGAGTCTCCTTGCCGTCAGGCTAACCATGAGAGGTTTTTCGTGGTTTTCCCCTACATGTAAAGGTAATGCTGACTAAAAAGTCCTCCACGAAGGTAAATTTCTCCCATTGCTTGATCCTTATCTTTTGGATTGGGTTCAAAATTACAAGGCTACGTATTTGAGCATTGGTAGTCGTATACAGAAAATTGAGTCTGCTGTTCAATACGGTTATGTAATTATATATACATAAAAAAAAACTTTTAAAACATTTACATAGTGTTATGAAATTTTATTTTAAAACAAAGACTCGAGGAGAGGGTAATTTTTATCTTTATTCTTATTAAATGTAAAGTTTAATTACAATTTTAGCAATGTGAACTGAGCAACGATGGCCCAGAGGTTAAGGTCATGCAAGTGACTGGGATTTAATTGCCCGCGAATGCTAGAACGTCTTCCAGTTTTAGGTTTATGGGTACCAGCTTGCCTGCTAAGTAAAGAGGACCGACGTGTAATTTGTCTAAGTATCCGGGTGATTCTTAGGAAACATGACAATTCGGACCAAAAAATGTCTTCAAATTTAAAGTCTTCAAAACAATCTAAATTTCTTTTCTACATTTATTTAGTTACATTTATTAATATCTTACAGACAGCAGTGTAGTTTATTGACGTTTGCTCAAGAAAAAAAATAAAATAGAAATTCACCACATTTTGAATGCAAGGAAAATTTGATATTAGCTTAGAAGTTTGAAAAAAAAAACAGTCGTTTTAAGCTATTAGTAAGTAACAAAACCTAAGTCTTTATGTTAGATGAACCATGGATAAATTAAATTAATTCTTTTATCTACAGTAGAAAGAATCAAAAAATTTTTTTTGCTGGTACGTACAGAATAAAATTGTGTAAAATAATCAACCATTAAATAAATAAATAACTTTGATTGCGTTCAATCTTATTACAATCATACATAAACTTGATATTAGGTTAATATTTGCCTTCCCTCTTTACAGTATTTGCAGTTTAAAAAAATTTCTGGTAACACTTCAATGTCCTGGCATTCATAATCCAGGAAAATGAAAGCCAGGATAGTGACAAATTCGCCATTTTATAGCATATAACTTTACTTAAATTTAATATTTTGGCCTAAGACGTTTATATTCTGCAGAAAACAACAGGATTTCTGAAAATAACTCAGATAAATCTATGTAGGTTATGTCATTAATGATTCCAAGAAGCCAGGGAAATGACAAACACAAAAACTTATTCACCTTGAAAAATTTTTTGAAATAGATTTTGAACCAGAAAATTGGTTCTTTATTCATGCAACAAGACATGTTCAGATAGGAGGGTATCTAATCAATCGAAATCGGTTAAATAGATCCTGAGAAATCGAATTTTAAATATCTGACTTTTTTGAAATTCAATTTCTCAGGAATATTGAACCGATTTTATTCAAATTTTGTATTTTATCAAGTAAAATTATCTTCTTTAAAATGATGCAAACAACTGTATACCTTACAGTTAAAAAATTTTTCGACCTTTATTAAATAAAATAATAAACATTTTATTTTATCTTTCTTTAAATAATTTTTTATCTTTCAATAAAAAATTTTATAATTGTGTGCAAAAATTTTTCAATTTGCTTAACTATTTCTTGAGATATAGTGAAATACGCAAAAGGTAAAATTAACATCAAAGGATCCAAATTTTGGAGAGCTCTTCTGATCGAACTCACTCCATTGAGCCATCAAGATTGAGTCCTCATAGAATGCGATCAGTAGATCGAAAGTTATTCAGGGTAATCCATTTTTTTCTTTTTGTGGCGCATTGTACTTTTACACTACTTAATGTTAAGTAGCCTCCACATTAAACACAGTAAGATAAGAAGCACATAAGAGTGAGTAAGATTGTTTTTTAATGCAATATGAAGTAAAAATCATTAAATTAGATTCTCAAAAAAAATTACTTAGTAAATCAGACCCACGCAAGCAGTACAGAGGGGACATTAATTTGAATTCGAACAAGGTTTAACAGAACGGAACAGAAATAAATTATAAAATATAAAATCATTTAATATAATTCTCAGAGATTTAGAAATAAACCTAAAATTGTTTTACACAACTAAAAGTAAGCATTTTTAACAGCCAATTTTTGTTACTGTTGTTGAATATCAGCTTTGAAAACAGCAGCAAACTCTGCCAACTCATTTTGGATTTAAAAAGAAAAAAAAAAGAAAGAAAAAAAAAAGAAGAAAAAAAACTACTGACGATAAACTATTTGTCGTTTCTTAGAAATTTGATATTCAAAACGGGCTAGATTAGTTTTTTCGGAAGTGAAATTATTTCTCGTATGGCGTGAAAGCGCGAGAATTAGGATTAAGATTGTTCAGTTTTAAGTGTTTAGAATTAAATGACGCTTTTTAAATTGTATGTGAACTCTAGATTTAATGTGTTTCTTCTTACAATTTTTTTGAGTTGTTAAGTATCAATATTCGGAGAGATATTATCGCGCTGTTTTTACAGTGTATCTACAACATGTTTCGTTTTTTCCCTTTCACCATTGCAAATACGATAAAATGAAAAATACTTCAACGTTTTCTTATGAAAGAGAGGGAAAAAAAGTGATTTCAAGTCTCATAAGAAGCTTTTCTGTCTCTTATATGTCACCAAA
Organism: Parasteatoda tepidariorum; assembly: GCF_982258835.1. Lineage (NCBI taxonomy): Eukaryota > Metazoa > Arthropoda > Arachnida > Araneae > Theridiidae > Parasteatoda > Parasteatoda tepidariorum. The sequence continues at coordinate 43,871,209 of NC_141759.1, forward strand.
GTCCCAACCTTTTCTACTTATTCTATAAAAGGATTTATATTTTTAAATTAAGGAACTCACCAAATTGAAAAACACTTATTTCTAAATAATAAAATTGAATAAATAAACTTATAAGTTAAATAAATAAACTTATAAGCTTAATAAATATGCTTTTAAGTTAAATGAATAAACTTATAAGTTAAATAAATAAACTTATAAGCTAAATAAATATACTTTTAAGTTAAATGAATAAGCTAATAAGTTAAATAAATAAACTTATAAGCTAAATAAACTTTTAAGTTAAATGAACAAACTTATAAGTTGAATAAATAAACTTATAAGTTAAATAAATAAATTAATAAAGGATCATTGTGTGCAGAAATCCGGGAAATGCTTAGATTCTTGTCTCTGTTTTCTTCACCTTTCCGTTTTTTCGCTAGGCCGAACTCAGCTTATAGAAACAAAACTTAAGTTTCATACGGGACTTACAAATTTTTCCGTTTTAGACAAAAGTACGCTTTATAGCAGGGGTTGCCAAACTTTTTTGATCATCGACCCCTGTATAATTTTTCGAAATCTCCATCGACCCCCACAAACGTAATTTTCTGTTAATTAAAATAAAACTCTATTAGATACTGTGTTTGTACATTTATTTTATGATTTTAAACATTTATTAAAGTAATAATACATTGTGTAACAATAGTTTTATGAAAATATATTAATATTGAAATTTACAAAAATTGGTCAATTTTATAATTTTCGTAAAAAAATACAAAGTGTGCTATAGTTTTGTCGCGGGCTGTACTAATCCATATTATTAAAGCTTACCTTCTTTTTTGTGCATTGATAATTAAAATTGATATCTAAACCAAACGAATGGTTTTATCGAAACAATAACTAATTATCCAAAACTATAAAAGTTTTAATAATGACACTGCAAATATTCAACACAGTTTGCAAAGATAGCTGAAACTGCGTATGATATTTGCATTTGTAACGTCAATGCTCGTCACACGTGACATATGGACAAGCGCACATATGCAGATGACTTATAAACTGCGCTGAGTTCGTGCCACTGCGCGGTGGAACGTAAATACTTGTTTCACCCCAATAAATATACGTTTATTAAGTTATGTTTTATAAAGAAACTGATATTGAGTCAATTATAAAAGAAATTCACAAATTTTACATGCTTAATTAGGTATGTGTGATTTGCGTAATGAGAACTGTTTTTTTTTTCAACCCACGATCGACCCTTCCGATTCGGATCGACCCCCATTCGCCCCCCTGTCTCAGATCGACCCCCGCTTTTGTTAAATAGACCCCTGGGGGTCTATATAGACCACTTTGGCGACCTCTGCTTTATAGAGTGTTACCGTTAATTCTTCGTAAAACAATAAATGAATAAAGGAAGAATCACTTCATGCATCTGGAAAATATTTAATATCTAGAGTTGTTTCCCCCCCCCCACCGTTTTCAATGTGAGTTTGATTTATAAAAGCGTACTTTATTCATCAGCCCAATTTTTCGTTTTAGACATAATTTGTTTTATGCGGGATTTCTCTTAGTCAAAATATTAAGTAAATTAATAGAGGATCATTGCCAAAATCCGTGAAGTGTTTATAATTCTTGACTGTTTTCTTTAATTTTCCGTTAAGGCAGGAATTCCGCTATAATAAGGCAGGAATTCTGCAATAATAAGGCAGGAATTCTCCAATAATAAGGCAGGAATTCTGCTATAAAAATCAATTTTCTGACGGGATTTAAAAATTTATCGTTTTAGACGAAATTACGCTTTACACAATGTTACTGTTAACTTTTAGTAAAATAATAAATATACAAAGAACGGAACGAACATTTCATAGATCGGGAAAATGTTAATATATAGTGCTGCTTTTTTTCCGTTTTTTCCGATTTATAAAAACTACACATACATATCTGATTTTCACAATTTTTCGCTATAAACAGGACTGCGTTTAATGGAGTGTTTTTCATAGTAAAAATAATGAATAAGTAAATAATGTCTCATTACCAAAATCCGTGAAATGTATACCTTTGGCTGTATTTCTTTAATTTTTCGTTTTTATATAATGCGGAAATAGGTGCACAAAAACCGAACTAAGGAAATTTTCTACTGGAACATTCAAAATTTTTCGTTTTAGGAAGTATTACGTTTATACAGTATTCTTCGTAGACAGGGCCAGCAGCACGTTTTTCTTTTTTTTCTCTTCCTTTTCTTTCTTTCTTTTTTTTTTTTTTTGCAAAGTAATAGTTCAAATATTGTCATTTGCTCTAAATTTAGGATCACGCTATACAATTGTATAGAATAGGTAAATATTGCTTTTAATTATTGAAGTTAAATATGCGAAACAACTGTGTCAAAAAATGCCAAAGTAATAAAATTAAAATGAGTTGTAAATTTTAAAATCTCTTTTAAAGAAACATAAATTTTTTTGTGAATTGAAAAAAAATATTTATGAGTATTATAATTACAAACAAGATGTGCTATTAGTTCTTTTAAGACTTAAAATTGTTTTCTTTAAAATTAAAATTCAAAAATGTAAATGGCAATATCAAATTTTTATAAAAAAGTTATATTTTAAATACCATATTTAATATACAATTTTACTGTGTATAAAATATAACATGAAAATATATTTTATTATATCGTCTTTTCCTCGAAGTCCAATATAAATAAAGAACTATTTATTATTTTAATTAGTTAATTTTCAGCTTATTTTTCAGACAATTAAAATAAAAACAATATTTTTAAAAATATTTTCATAGAGTGAGATATTTTAAAAATTGGTAAGTATTAAAATAATCAAAAATAACTATATTTTAATTAAGTAAAGCTGGGACTGAAATTCGTATTTTAGAACATGCTGCCATCTATCTTTAGTTCACACGACTATTTGAAATTTTTAAGTAAATAGATCATAATTTCAGTTGATAATATTATTAAATAATTTAAAAAGAATAAAATAGACCTATCACAAGCAATTACTGCTTTAATTTGTTAGAATTTTTATGGAATATTTGGAAAGATTATATTCTTGCTCGAAATTTTAAAAATGGGGATTTATATTGCTTAAGAATAAAAAAACTTTAGTTAGTAAATCAACATATTAGATTGTATTCATAACGACAACATATTCGAATGTATTAATGAAGAATTAAATGTTTCTTTTGTTGATATTCTTTCTTTTGTATTTTCTTCTTTTTTTTTTTTTTAAATAAAATCATTGTTGATAAAAAAATTTAAATGTTAAAATATGCCAACATCCAAGACATGATAATTAAGTCGATATTTTTCAAAAGCACTTTTATAAAGATTAAATTTCGTTTAGCGAGCATTTTCGCTTTATTATGTGTATTTGTTATAAATAAAATATAAATATATTCGTTATAAATAAAAATTAAATTATCGTTGGTTAGATTAAATTGTAGTGCTGCCATCTATTAATAAAATGTTGATTCAAAGTTATACGCTTTTTGTTTATCAAAATACAAATTTCTTTCTTTTTTTTAATTCATTGTTAATTAGTTATATTATTATTATTATGTAAAAGATTTTTATTTATTAATAATGCTGCTATAATATCTTTAGAATTGTTTCTACATGCAAATTTTAATTTAAAAAAGAGGTTTTTCATATAAGCTGAATCTTCCTAATTGAAGAGACGTCCATCCACGCCATCTTGGATTTTAGGTAAAATTTTTGATTTTTATTTTATAGATATTTTTCTGCTTAACTTTTGATGATATTGTATAATTCGACAGAACAAAACTTTTCATATAAAAGGTGGAAATAAAGGAGTTGCTTTTTTTAGGTTAGAAGAAAAGGCGATTGATAATTTTTAGAGCTTCTATGTAATTTTCCTAAAAACTTTAAAGCAAAAAAAATAACAAGATTTGTAGTTTTGAGTCAGTAATTTAAAATTACACATTATTTAGTTTTTCTTTTTTTTTTAAATTTAGTTTTATTAAGTTTAAAACTGATGGAAACCTATTTAAGAGAATACTGAAAATTTCTTCCTACGTAAATGTTATAAAAAAGGCATTTATTAAAAATCTATATAAAAACAAACAAACAAAAAAAATACTATTCAACTTCTTTCAAAAATTTTTGATTGCTGTACTGTTTTGGTAAAATTTTGTCCGAAAAAGTTGAAAGAGCCTTGATTAAACTGTTTCAATCTTCATTTAAAGAAACTCATTATAGTGTAATCCTCCTGATTTTTAGAGAGATAATAATAGGTCTTTACTTTCAAATTTGAAATTTTTGATCATTCCCCTATTTTACTGGTGTATTCAAACATTTGGCTTAAAAATATCCTTCGGAAGAATTTGCATCTTACTTTCTTACCTGTGACCTTAATGAGTTTTTTTTCCCTCAAGATTATAATTTCAACTTCGTTTATCTTTTGAAACTATACCAACGGCGACTGGTTGCATCTCGGATTTAGTAGTTAATCGGACATCTGATTTGTTACTTGATTCCCCAGTGAACACCCATTAATTCCAAGTTTTCCCTATAAACCTTTTCAAAACACAGAGGATAAAAGCGAGAAGCGTAAATCTTCTTACCAACCACCTACTACTTCTTGCTTTCATATTTATTAATTGTGCAGCTATAGCATTTTACGCTTTCTTATTATACAAATAATTAAAAAAAAAAATGGAAATCGTAAAAAATTTGTCTTTTAATGCATAAGTTTTAAAGAACATGCATATATTCTAAATCTTCTTAATTTTTATTTGATAAGCGGATATCATTTATATTAGCATATTTACTTTTCGATACACAGTATTCTTATTTCTGCATGATTTTGTGTTTACTTAATTTTGTGTGACTTATAAGCCTCGCAAAATTAAGTGTGACTTTGCGTGACTTAATAAGTCTCAAACTTAACCTGTAAATGGTTGTCTCAACAAAAAATTGACAAAATTGTTCAGGAATCAGTTTTATCTGAATCAATGATTTATCAATAGTCTATTGAGTTTAAAGGATGCTTAATAGATAATACTAATGCTAAACGCTTAGGACGTCCACATTAATTAATTTGAAACAAAAATAAAATAAATAAAGTAAAGTAAAATAGAATAAAATAAAATAAAAACCTTGAGATGTTTGGACAACCGAAAGTTGGAATTGATAGATAACACTCTAAAGATATTAAAAGGAAATGTATGCAATACTTTGAGTGAAAATTTGGGAGAGAAAAAAATGTCTGCCCCGCTGCCCAAATGTCTGCCCCGCTTGCTCACGGTGGAACAAAAACAACAGTGTTTTGAAGATTCAGAGTATTATTTAGGAGAAATGAATGGGTCTTTTTACATAGGTATATATTAATTGATGAGATATTGGTCTAACACTACATTTGAGAATCAAATCGGCAGTCATCTAAATGGACAAGGGGTGAAAGCCACTTAATGCCAAGAACACAAGAGATGGTCATGGAAGTTCCGGCAGAGGTTTTCAGGATAAAAAAAAATGGCACCTACTTTGAATTACTTAGAATAAGAAAAAAAGATTATTGATGTCGAAATTATGCTACATACTTGGGTCAATTGCACTTACTTTACTTATCCTACTTTGTGGCCGGCGGCACATCAGGACCTTATCTTCTTGCACCTGCTCTCTCACTCCTTTGCACAAAATCTCGACTAGGACCAGCTCGTCCCTCCCTCCTGTCTTCTTTCCTTTTCCACCTTTCTTCGCCAAGTTAGCATGGGTCTGCCTCTTTTTCGTTTGCTTTCTGGTACCCAAGTTAAGACTACTGTTGATATTCTTGTGGGAGGCATTCTCAATATGTGACATAACCATTTCCATCTGTCCCGCAGTGGACTGATCGTTAAGACACGGTTCCCAGCACATCACCGAAGTCAAGCATCACTGGCTACGGTCAGTGTGCGGCTGTGTGACCATTTGGATCAGCCTGCGTAGGGATCGACGGTGTGCGGTATTGGTCCTTGTTAAACTGTTCTACCGTAAAGTGCTCGACTTCGCTTGCAGGTCGTTGGACTCCCGAAGCGGGGGTGCCATCCCCTCTGCAGAGGATCAAAATTATGATGGTATGTCTTCAGATCATCCTCAGGGGTGCATCCCAGACCGTCGCAAATAGCCCATCGTGCAGCTCTAGTGCGACGTAAATTAACTACAACTACAACAACAACCAGTTCCATCTTTTTTTAAAAAATGTATGTTATTTTTTATTTTTTATACCGATTGTGATTGGTTCTTGCCTTGTTTTACTGTAGAATTCTAATTTTGACATGAGTTTGAGGCCAGAATATTTTTTGAATACTTATCAAACATCTGTTTTGCGAACTGTTTAGTTTTTTTTCTTCTGAAATGCTGTTAATTTCTATGCTTCTGACCCATATAACACTACACTCCTTACCATTAAATTAAAAATGCTAATTTTAGTCTTCAGAATTAAATTATTTGATCCCCAAAGTTTAAAAGGTTTTTTGAGGCAAAATTGTGCTTTTGAAATTCTTGTTCTTATTTCCACATCTGTTTCTCCCTTCCTATCAACAGCTGCACCAAGATGATTAGATTTTTTAACATCTTCCATTTCGCCACTTTCAACTTTAACTACACGCTTAGTCTTGCTATTTATTCTCATAGTCTTGGTTTTGTAATTGAGTTTAGAAACTTAGAAATCAGGAAAATAAAAAGCCCAATCTCATTTGGCAAAGAAGGAAGTGCTTTTTCATCAAGACGAAACAACTTGCTCCAAGTCGATGGTAAAACTATGCTCGAATTGAACTTTCAATTACTATTCTAAAAATGTAGATCTGACTCCTATCATTTGTTGCCTGCTGACAAATTTCAAAAATGGTATATAAAGGAAAGATAATCGACGTGAATAATAAAAATTCATAATGAAAATGGTTATCACGTGGTACTCTGTGGTAGAGTTACCTAGTTATTAAGTGATACCATTGGAAACGCATCAAAAGTGAAGCATTTTAATTATTGTTTCTAAAAGAGACTATGTTGACGAATAAAGTTAAATTTTGTAAGAAAAAAAAATCTTTGTGATTAGTCACAGGACGTTTTGATGAATGTTTCATTTAGACCATTTTTTGTTATTCAAAATAAGCTTGAAAATGTAAAAGTGAGCGAAGATGATTCTGATAATTCTATCGTAGTAAACTCTATGGTAGCGATATTTAGTTATGAATACCAATTTAGTTAGTTGTACCAATGGAAATTCATCAAAATGATAGGGAAGCGTTTTAATTCGTGTAACATTCTAAAAGGGACTGTCTAAAAGAATAAAGCTAGTTTTTGTATATAAAAAATTCTTAGTGGTCAGGACTTTTTTATGAATGCGTTATATAGATTATAATGCGTTGTATTCAAAATAGTCTTGAAAATGTAAAAATTGATTGATGACTATGATAATGTTGAATGAAGATGACTTTAATAATCCTGAAAATGTAAAAAAAAAATAAATTATAATGAGTTTATTTCTTTATTTTAGCATTATATACGTACAAAGTAGTACTACAATTATGATGTATAAAACAGCATGTAATTTATGCAATGTTTTTATGCATGAACAATATGAAAAAGATGACATAAAAACCCAATGACATAATAATATACAAAATAAACATTTTACACAGTTCTGCTGTCAAAAAACGAACGTAATGAGCAATCTGTTTCGTTGTAACAAATTAAACAAACCAACTAGTATTGTGTAAATAGTCAAGCACTTACAGAAATGCATGCAACTCATTCAAATTATTGAGCGAAAATTATATATTTAGTATTAAATATTCATCATTTGAAATGCTTTTCTTATCATTGATAAGTATCATAATTAAATATCGAGATACGATTTGAAAGAGTTTATATAATTCATCAAATAAAAATTGTAATAATAATAATAATAATAATAATAATAATAATAATAATATATATATATATATATATATATATATATATATATATATATATATATATATATATATATATATATATATATATATATATATATATAATTATTATTATGATTATTATTATCATTTTTACTTACATAATCTTCGAAGCAATTATTCCACAGAAAATTAAAGGACAAAAAATTTATAAGATACGTATGTTCTTCAATTGGAGTAAAGTGTTTTAGAGAATTTGGGGAAGGATTCTGATTCACTAAGGATCTAATGGACTATAATAGAATAGTTTTTAATGAAAAAAGAGAAACAAACAAACGAAGAAAAGAGAAAAAAACATTGAGTATGTTATGCACATTGAAAATTCTTTTAGAATAATCAATTTGTTAAATTTACTAAATGAAAACAAATGGCATATTTCTTCATTTTGCGATGAAAATTTATATATTTTAAAGGAATATCCTAAATTAAAATTTAGAGAATTTTTTTTGTTACTTCAGGTGCGGTAAACTTAAGGAAATAAATAAATAAATAGATAAATAACTAAATAAAAAAAGTAAAAATGATAAGATGAAACAAAGCTTGACTTAATAAAAAAGTTTTTAAGCAAAATCAGGGAGAGTTAGGTTTGTAACAAAATTTCATGTTTAAGCAAGTTGATTTTCATCATCAACGGGAAACAATATATTTTCTTTCAACATCATCATCAAGAAAACTTGCTCACAAATAAAAAGTGAAAAAGTATAATACCATTGATAACATAAAAGCATGTTTATATAGTACCTCATGTTGATGAAAATATTAGACATTAATTGGTACAGAATGCAATAGAACATTATTAAAAAAATTACATTCAATTGAGTAATAAATTCAAATAAAAGTTCAAGAATTCATTTTTTCTATAATTGCAGCGTGTGAAAAAAACATCACCAGCAAAGTTTTAAATGCTTAACTAAACACTTTTTATGGAAACTATTTTTCTTTTGGCCACACACAGATATTGAGTTATTTATATTTTTAAACATAGCAATTCATCTAGTCAGTATTGAAATAGAAGTTTGTGTCAACTTATAAACATCTTTGAATTTTATATTTACAAACCTCGATTATTTGAACCTTTTTCAACTGAATACCTCAGTTAATCGAATAATACAAAAAAGGGTTTTTCAAAATTGAGAAAAAATGCATCAAAATATCTTCGAATAAGTACAGTCAAATTTCAAAACTTCATGTATTCAAACACAACTCATTTATGAGCAAAATGGTATGGTTTTAAAAAATGGTAGGCAGGGAGAAATATATTTCAGAGTTCCCATTTCGTCACAAATCACGTGATTTCGTGACGAAATGATTCTAAAAAATTAACGAAATACAACTCAAGTATAGTTGAATCGTCAAAAGTGAGAGCTTTATTTCTGAGTATGCAAAAGTGATGTGCAAAGAGAAAATGGCGAGAGAGATGTTCGTTGGCTTTCGGCAGGATTCGAACCAATGACCTCCGAGAACGTAGTAGGATTCTCTAACTACCATAGTTATACATCCAAGTCCAAGGAGAGTTAGAGAGTCTTATATAGTGGCTGCCGGAATGCCACATCATGGCATATTAATTTCCTGGAGTGCACAATTATGGTGGTTAGAACATTATACTGCGAACCTGGAGGTCCTTGGTAGTGGTTCCTGCCGGTAGCCAACGAATATCTCTCTCGCAATTTTCTCTTTCCACATCACTTTTGCATACTCAGGAATAAAACTCTCACTTTTGACGATTCAACTATTCTTGAGTAGTATTTCGTTAATTTTGAGAATCATTTCGTCACGAAATCACGTGATTTGTGACGAAATGGGTACTCTGAAATATATGACGAAAACCTCATCGCAGTGCATTGTGGGTGCTTGTTCACTAAAATGACGAAACTAGAGCGAAGACAAGACGGTCGGATGACTACAGATATTTCATCACTTTGACGAAATTTTCGCTCGGAGCTTATACCAAGAAACGATTTCGTTAAAAACGAAGATAGCTCTAGCGAGATTTGAGTGTCCATTTTTTACAGCGAGAGCATGCATTTTGCACAAGCTGTTTCAATTTCGAATACATGGGGTTTTCAAATTCGACTACATTTATTTTGAAGATATTTTGACACGTTTTACTCAATTTTGAGAAACCCTTTTTTTTACAGTGAAGTTGACTGAAGTGAGATTTTTTTAGCACATACACACAGTTGTTTTTAAAAGCAGAAATTTTTTCTCGTAATTTTTTTTAAATATTTTATCTCTATTCAGCTATACATGAGGCCTTCAAAACATAAATAAATAAATAAATAAATAAATAAAAAACGCTTTCTGTACTGAATAGAATCGATAATTTAATTTTATTAACCATACTTATTAATCCGTCTGGCGAATTTCTTTCATGAGGCTGGGGAGCGTCATTAATTTCTAACATACTTATTAATCTTGGGAAACTACAATGTCATTTTATGAGGTCGTTGTCACTTATATATATATATATATATATATATATATATATATATATATATATATATATATATATATATATATATATATATATATATATATATATATATATATATATATATATATATATATATATATATATATATATATATATATATATATATATATATATATATATATGTACGGCGATTGGGAAATTTTATTATAATCTGACTGCTTATCAAGTTAGTCAGAGAAGCTGGCTGCTTTGGTTTTGCCAAAGAAATCTGAAAATATTAATTTCTGTTGTTTTTTTAAGTTTTTTCATGAGACCAGCCATCATGACTTTTACATCCGTTTAAAAGAAGAATGTGATATGTTACCTGGTGCAAAAAAATATATTATTGTAACGTAAATGGATACCTTACGAAACTTGCGACGGAATATGTATCAGCGTTTTCATCTTCAAACATTTATGAAATCAGCTAATGATTTAGTATTTTATGCAGCTTTGTGAAAATGGTTTTTTAAGAAAAAAGAGCAATGAAGTACCGCTATCTAAGGTATAACTGGAATAAATTTTTTTATACGTACTAGACTAAAAGTCATTAAGTGATCTTATAAAATTAATAACAGCATTCTATTACTTAAAAAATTAGATTTTTAGTCTTTATTGATAAAAATAGTTTAGATTATAGAGGGGACAATAATAGATTATAAAGAGGAAGTTGGTTTGATTTACTCTTTATTATCAGAAAGCTTCGATTATTCGAAGAAAATCTGGTTTCCATCAGTTCGTATAATCGAGGTCCTACTACATTTGTTATTTGAAAGCAAGCTTCGTTTTATGGATGATTTAGTTCTACTAAATACTTACATTATTTGATGGATGAAATTAATATCCGGAACATTGTTTCATTACACTATATGAGAGAATTAAACTCACAAATATATTTTTCACTTTAACAATTTTAAATTTGATCAAAGCTTGAGGACAACTATTATTTTAAAATACATACATACACACACAAAATAATAATCATAATCATTTCATGATAATAAGTTTGATACTTTTCTATGCGCCATCCTACGCAAGTATTTGTTTTAAAAATAATTTACTTTTGCTTAAAGTTATTTTTTTCTTCTTCTATTGATTGTAAATGAAAGTGTATTATAATAGATTGTAAAGGGTAATTTGGTTTGGTTTACCCTTTATAATTCGAAAGTTTCGGTTATTCGAAGCAAATCTGGTTTCCATCAGTTCGTATAATCGAGGTCCTACTACATTTGTTATTTGAAAGCAAGCTTCGTTTTATGGATGATTTATTTTTACTAAATGCTTACATTATTTGATGGTTGAAATCAATATCTGGAACATTGTTTCATTACACTATACGAAAGAATTAAACTCACACATGTATATATTTTTCACCTTCACAATTTGAAATTTGATCAAAGCTTGATAACAGCTATTATTTTAACACACATACATACACTAAATAATAATCATTTCATGATAATAAGTTTAGCACTTTTCTTTGTGCCATACTACGTAAGTATTCTTTTTAAAAATAATTTACTTTTGTTTGAAGTTAAATCTTTTCATTACGATTCCTTGAAAATGTGTTTTTATGCTTTAGTTAAATATTTGAGATTGAAGTGTGCTAATTCTGATATCAATTCAAACTTTTTTCTAATTCTAATATTTTGCCCAAAGTATCAATCATAATTAACATTTATGAAAGCGAAAAAATAAAACTTATGTCATTTAGAAACAAAATTTTTCAATTTAAAACGAAATTTTGAAACATTTTTTGGTAACATTTTAAATACTTTATTAACACATTGCAAATATTGAGCTATTTAGCTTCAAAACCAGTTTTATCTATTTTTAATTTTTTTTAAATTTAAGAATAAATGTTGTTTAATGTAAAATTTTTCTTCCTTTTTGGTAATTTAAAAAATATTCAAGGTTATTGTTTCTCTTTTTTGATTTTTCCAAATTGATGACGACTTTTAGAAAAATTCAAATTTTAAATTTTACGGAAAATCGGAAAAAATTATTTTTATGTGTTGTTTTCAAGCTAAAATTGTATTTGCTCGTTTTATTGTAAAATTTAAATTAATTTTATTCAACGAATCTTGCTATGTCATGAATTAAAAAAAAACATATTTAAAAACGATCTTTAAATGAAATAAAAGATATATGCAGAATAAGATAGCTAATATACCTATTTGAAAATTTAAAAAAAAATCCTAGTAATTTTTAAGATGTTTGTCATTTCTTCATACAGTATAAGATATCTATTTCAGCTATTCCAAATTATTAAAAAAAATCCTTATAATTTTCGAGATATTTGTATTAAATATTTACATTTCATTATACAGTATAATATAGCTATTTTAGCTAATTTAAGTTTAAAAAATAAATCCTCATAATTTTCGAGATATTTGTACAAAGAGTTTAAGTTTCCTCATGCAGTTTTCACTAACAATATGAAACAAGTGGGAAGGTATGCTGTTTTTTTTTTGAAAATTATTTTATTTTGTATTTAAATTGTAAATTTATTTTACATAAGGAAATTATTGAGTTATTAAGGAAATTATTGAATTATTGAGTAAATTATTGAGTTATCAGTTAATGGATAAGCAAAATTTTCAAAGAAAGAGTTAATTTTAAAAAAACTGTTAAACAAAGAGAGGAAAAAGTAGAGTTCAGTTAATGGCTAAGCAAAAGTTTCAAAAAAAAAAGTTAATTTTATAAAAACTGATTCAATTGGTTTTGAAACATAATAGACAGACATAAAAGAATTATAATTGTTACAAACTTAAAATAAAAGAGTGTAAATAAAAGATTTAAAAATTACTTAAGACCAATAAGTTGGGAAAATATTCTAAATATAAATTTATTAAAAATAGAAAGATAATTTCTACCCCTAACAAATTAATTCACCTAGTTTAATTGATATAATGGTATTTATTCTATTAGTAATGCGTGTTATAAGAGAAAATGGTGTAAATTTTTAAAGATATATGTTTCAAATGTGTTGTAGTGAAAATATTTCAATTATTTCTACTTTGTACTTTTCTTTAACTTTGTACACTATCAGAGATAAAAATAAAAGTTTACTGCTAATTAGAAGATCTTTCTCATAAAGATTTTAAAGATAACTGCATCTAAAACTTGAATGCCATTTGAAAATAGTTTTGCTCAGTATCACAAAAATGACATTACATTAAATAACTACTGCTCATAAATACAATAAAGCATATGTTAAATAGCTTTTTTCTTTAATCACATGATCTAATGATAATATGCAAGTAAAACGAACAAAATAAAATGAAAATATATTTTTCGTCAATTTATGGTGAAATATGGAAAGTTAAATTTCTTTGCCCATTTCATAGTTGAAAGTGCTCTCCAAATCTTGACATAAATTCTAAATAACTTTATTTGACTACTATTCTTAACTTAGTATTTCTAATTTTGTTTTAAATTCATTCTAAATTAAGTGCAAAATCAAAAACATTTTTTAAGAATGACACTCAAGTAAAAGCTATTCAAACATACTTCCATAATCTAATTCCATTAGTTGAGTTCATTAAAAATTTTCATATACAGTTAAGATAACATTTTATGTTTTATTTTAACATTTTATACAACATTTTATGCTTAAAGTTAAAAGTGATACAGTTAAGATAACATATTATTAAATACTTAAACGAATCTATCGAACATAACAATATTGATATATGTAATATTAAAATATTAGTTGTTAATAAAAAAACTATTGTTAATAACTTAGAATATAAAATATTTAAGAATTAGTTATGAATTTTAGAAAATTAAAAGTCTTACATTAGTTCATATAGATTTTAAACATTGTTTAAATTTGTTATTTAGAGATGAAAGCTGAATAAAGATGAAAGACATTTGCTAATTTTTTTTAATAAATAACATGGAGTAAAATTTAATTTTAATTAGAATTTTCAAAGAATTTCTTTCTCTTAATCACGACTATATTTTAAAATTATTATAAATATTATCCATAAGGAAAGAAACATGTTTTAATGGCATAAAAATTATGAAATGAGTATAACTGATATTTCCTTCAATTTAAGCTTGAAATAAAAGTTTAATTTATAAAAAGTTTATATTTCTTCAAAATATTTGATTAATGATAAAAGCTTTATCTGCCCCTTTCAAAAATTATTCAAAGAGATTTAGTATTTTATGATAAATAAATTTTAAATTTTTTAAAGTTAAAAGTGATACAGTTAAGATAACATATTATTAAATACTTAAACGAATCTATCGAACATAACAATATTGATATATGTAATATTAAAATATTAGTTGTTAATAAAAAAACTATTGTTAATAACTTAGAATATAAAATATTTAAGAATTAGTTATGAATTTTAGAAAATTAAAAGTCTTACATTAGTTCATATAGATTTTAAACATTGTTTAAATTTGTTATTTAGAGATGAAAGCTGAATAAAGATGAAAGACATTTGCTAATTTTTTTTAATAAATAACATGGAGTAAAATTTAATTTTAATTAGAATTTTCAAAGAATTTCTTTCTCTTAATCACGACTATATTTTAAAATTATTATAAATATTATCCATAAGGAAAGAAACATGTTTTAATGGCATAAAAATTATGAAATGAGTATAACTGATATTTCCTTCAATTTAAGCTTGAAATAAAAGTTTAATTTATAAAAAGTTTATATTTCTTCAAAATATTTGATTAATGTTAAAAGCTTTATCTGCCCCTTTCAAAAATTATTCAAAGAGATTTAGTATTTTATGATAAATAAATTTTAAATTTTTTTTATATCTATGTAATGAAATTTATTTTGTAAAAAGTTGGAGTAAAGAAGGAACAAAACAATTGAAATAGCTTTACACTCGTAAATTTTACAGTTAATTTACATATTGTTTTTAAAGATTATTTTTTTCTTATAATTTTAGGACTCAACGAAAATTATATTTTATTAAAATTTCTTTTAATAGATAGTATCATAATTGAAAAAAAAAGTTGTTCTGAAAATTTTAATATTATGCTGAAAAAAACTACGGAGCTGTTCTTTAAATAACAGAAATTTGATTAAATACTAAAATTAAAATTTCATACTAATTCCTGGTAATTGATGGAAATTATAAATTGACAATTTAGTTTATTAAAAACTTTCTCAAATTGAAAGAAATTTAGATTAAGTAACATATTATTGAACAAAGTTAGATTTTATACAATAAGATTAAAAATTTAATACAAATTATAGGCACTGTAATTTAATTGGAAATGGAATTTATTTTATTTTTACAAACTGGCAAAAAATAGGTTTTCAGGGAAAGTATATGTGCATGATTAAAAAAGGGTTGCTTTATGTTGTTACAACAAAAAATTAATGAGCAGTCAATAAAGCCACATATTTAAATAATTATTGTATAAAGAAAATTTAAACCAAAAAAAATCTAATTCAAAAGTTGTAAGTTTTAATTTAAATTACTTTATTATGACATTTGCAATTCAGATTTCGCAAAATAAAGTTTTAAAGCATAATACAGTTCAAATTAGCGTACTAAGACTTTAAAATGTGCAGATATGAGTTAATCTTAACCCTTTCGTTACCAATAACTCTTTTATTTATTTATTTAAAAATACTAGCAAACAAGGAAATGGTTAAATAAACAAATATAGATAATGAAACAATAAAATTCAATAACATATCTAATAAGGTGCATATGGCAATGGTGTTTTAAAATGAACTTTACACAAAGTAAGAAATAGCAACCAAACAATGTTAATAAATTTATTAAATAATTGGTCAAAAAATAGTTCGAAAACTCATAGTAAGCGTGTAAATGTAGAGTATAATAACCACAGAATAAATATAGTTCTTACGTATTTAATGTGAAGTAATTGAATGGTGTCGTGAACTAAGTCTGATGCAAAAGTTAAAAAGAAGAAAAAAAAGAAAAACCACTAGGAACCACATTGAGTCATTGCACCTTTTTTTATTTAAAGAAAGCTTTTGCGAAATCAATCCTTTGGGTACTAAGAAAGAAATTGTAGCCAAATTTGGTACTTATGAAATTTTTCAAGAACGTATATTGTACTGGCAGCGAAAGGTTGTAGGGTTATTATTTTAAATTGAACATTATAACATTAACAATATGTATAGATTTCAGCACTCATAGTCAAAAACTTAGAAAAGTTTTTTTTAACCATGTCTTGATAAATAATACCAAAATTAAAGATATTTATAAAATATCTGTTTATAATCCACAACAAATATTAGAGCAAACAACTCTTTCTTAAGCTTAACAATAAGAATTTGTTTAGCTTTCGGCACTCACAATCAAACATTTGAAAATTTTTTTTTTAAAACCATATCTTGTTAAAGAATGCCAAAATTCAAAATTGAAGATATTTATAAAATATTTGTAATAACAGAGAAAGCAAACAAATCTACGGTTTTTAAGCAAATTAACTCTCGCTCAAGCTTAACGATAACATTATGTTTAACTTTTAGCCCTTATAATCAAAAACACAAGAAAGTTTTTTTTAGTCATATCTTAAAACCATATCTTACCAAAATTAAAGATATTTATAAAATATCTGTTTACAACTATTAACAAATATCAGAGCAAACAAATCTGCGCAATTTAAAGCAAGTTTGCTCAAGCTTTATCGTCTGTCATAGTTTTCTTCTTTGACATCTGATGTGGCTTGTGAGGGCTTCAGATCACATTCAAAAGTAACAACAGCACCACCATTTGCCGACTCGTGATCCTCGGTTGTTTGATGCAGAAAAGAATTTGAAGAAAGCTCGCGGTCAACCGAGGCTTCATCACTATCTGGCACATCTAAAATAAATGTGTCTTTATTGTCGTCGAATGGTGAGTTCTGTTCTATGGTTGTAAGAATAGTACTGGATGAACTGGTCATGGCCGATGAATCTGGCACATGATCTTCCCTGAAAAACAAACGACTGGCAGGTTGGGAAGTTGTTTCTCTGTAGGAAGATTCTTGGTTGCTTTCTTCGAGAGGATAGGATCTGGAGCCAGAATCTCCATCTAGGGAATGTCTCAAAGTGACTTTTTTCTTGACCCTTTGACTAACATCAGAATGGACCCTGGAGCAGGAAGAAACTTTTAATCCTATATTACAAAAAAGGCAGATTTTTTGCCTCTCTTTTAACCCTGAACTGCTGGAAAATTTAGTCAGCAAGTGAGAGGGGAAATTTTAGCCACCGATCCCAAACATCGTTTAAAACGTTTAAATTAGATTGTTCTGGAAAGATGTCAGAAAAATGAATTTTTCTTGAATTTGAAATTAAATGAATTGAGGAAAACTGAAATAGTTCAGAATTATCTATTGTTTTAAATCAGACTGCTGAAGATTCCATTTTTCAAATATTTTTAAGACAACATATGTGGTGCTTGCTAGTTTATAGCTCTATGTATTCTAAAAAAGAGTTTATTGCAGATAAACTCAAAGATCAACGCGTGAGCATAGTAGCGCATGTGGACTATGTCACCAAATTCGAATTTTGATGGCTATCTGATACCATGCATTTATTTTGTTTACAGCTACAGTATTTAAGAGCGCTTTTATATGAAACTAAGCAATTTAAACAGTCAACGGTTATTGAATTAAAAATAAAAACGAACTGTTTACTAATCAGTAAAATTACAGACAAAACGGTACTTTTTTGTTTCGGAGAATCGTAAAAAACTCTCTATACTATTATTAACCCCAATGGTGTTTAATTAATTTTGGTAATAGGTATATTATATAATGATAATAAATGTTTTATGTACCAAATATACTTATATAGGTATTTAATTTTGGTATTTCGATACCGAATATAGGTACTGTGTTATTAGGCTTAAATTTACTGATTGCTTTTCAGTTTTGTGCATAATTTTGTTTTGTTGTCAAATACTAATTTAGTGATTATTTACTTTTTTTTATATCCCGTACGAAGAACGGGTATTCAATCAATTTAATTTAAAAATTTTTTCTAAACTTAAGATGATGGTCGAGAACAAGAACCAAATGCAGTTGAACTCTTTTATAATTAGTACGTATTATGACTTACAGTATTATAACTCTAGTGTAAGATGGCTAGATTACTAAACCTTGATTCGAGGAAAAATCAGCGGAGCATCCTCAGAAAAATTTTGTAACTCAGGGCCACCCCTGTATTTATGGAAAATATTAATTTATGTTATTCCCATTCACACCCATTAATGAACTGGTAGCCTAATAAGGTGATATCAGGTGATTCCATGCACTGATATCGGGTCATTTCATTACTAGGTAGTTTTGACTAATTATATGATAATCTGTATTTGCTTGACACATGTAAAATGAATGAGTACATGGTTAATAAAATATGTTTTTTTTAAAAATTATTTTCAGTTTAGTATAGAGTTCTCGTTAATTAGTTTCAGCATGGTAATTTTGATATTTCACAAGGCGGAAAGGTGGCCGAGCTGTTAGCGTGCCTGACTGCGAAGCCAATAGCTTCGGGTTCAAATCCCGATCAGGGCATGGATGTTTCTCTCTCAGTGTATTGTCTTCTGCTATGTGTGAATGTGGCCCACTCGATAAACGGGTATCTGCGGAGTGGGTAATGTTGCTCGCCTCCGTGACTTTGGTCACAAGGTGCTCACCAGGCAAAGCAAAATGAGAAACTCTTCCTTCGCCTTCAATGGCGAAGAACGATACTTTTAGTGCCTGCCGTTAAAAAAAAATGACTATAAATGAAAAAGCTGAGTTGTTTTGAAAAAGAATTCGTGATTATTTGTGTATGTATGTTAAGATTTGATGACATTTTCTGTCTTCAAAGTTTCTGAGGACAACTATTGAAATTCCAGGACTGCCCTCAAAATTCGAGGATATCTGGTCACCTTACTCTAGTGTGGTGACTGACTATATTCACGTATGCTCGAGTGGGATAGAGTACCAAATATTATTATCAGAATAACTGAGTAATTCCTATAGAGAGTTGGTAATTCAGACAGCATACAGTTATTTTTACCTATGAATGCTCCTAGAAAGAGATGCTTTTGAGATTGGTGAAGAGGTTTCAGGAGAGGAATGATCCATGTGAAGAATGGAACGATGTGGTTTGGGTACTGCGGACAGCACAGGAACGGGAGTTGACTGGACGTTTGGTGGTGGTGTGCAACATATGGGAGAAGACATGGACTGGGGTGTGCCTAAGTAATTTGGCACAAAGTTGCCGCGATCTTCCAAATACATTTCTATCAGCTGTTCCAGCTTGCTTTCTATTTCTTCAACCTATAAGTTAAAAAAATACAATTTAAAATTTATAGTTAGCAACACAGACAATGATTTTTGAGTGGTGTTTGGTATATTTTATGCTGTTTTCTATTAGATATATTTTATGCTGGTTGTCTTTAATGTGAGAGTTATTTTTTATCTATCATGTTAATTGGAAATATGTAGCTGCTCAATAGACTGTTTTATAAAATATTTCATAAGCTAGTTAAATACACGGCGAAAAACATTTATGGCAAAATTACAACACTGTATGATAATGAAATTTCTGTTAAAAACACACCATAATTCTGGTATTAAAATTTAAAATATACGGTATTTAAGCATTTGTTAATTCTGTTCATGTGATAACGGTTTATAAAAAGTTATGGTTTTCAAAATTATAGTTCTTGTTACTATACATTTAGTAACAAATACAAAAAAAAACGCAATACAATAAATGTAACCAAAATACAATAAATGTAATCAAATACAATGAATATAATAAATGTAAAATACAATAAATACCATAAATTTAAAATACAATAAATACAAAAAAAAATACAATAAATGTAACCAAATAAGTGGTAGCCATGTTCTAAAGTATCATGATAAAATTTTCAAATTTTCCTACGTTTTTCAAATTTTATCACATATTATAAAATCAGATTTTATTGCTAGTTTTACTAAATTATTACCAAAACACTTCGATTTTAATTGCTGAGCATTTTGGTAGAGCCAAATATACGATAAATTTTATCATATATTCTGGTAGTTTTGACCTTACATATTTTTTCAGTGTAAATAGGTATATGAAAAAGTCGATTAAGTGATTAAATCGCATATTATTAAGTATTTATAATATCATATAAAATAAGTGAAAAATTTGGCAAATGTGGGAGCTAAAAGGCCCAAGAGAACTAGAGTTAGAGGTAGGCCTAACATCAGATGGCTTGACTGTGTGGAGGAGGATTTCAAACTTTTAATAACTAACTGAAGAACAATTGGAAAGAAAATAGCAAAATGGAGGAAGGTTCTAGGGAAGACTCTGGCCCACAAAAGACTGTCATGCCAATCGAAGACTAATTTAGATACTCGAAGTAATAATATTTGGACCTAAAGACATAGTAACGATAAACTGAAGCGAAGAAGTAGTGAAATATAAGAAAAACTTTAATTCAATTCAATTAATTTAATTTAAATACTTAGGTATTTGATTTAATTTAAATATATTTAGGTATTTCATTTAATTAAAATTAATTTCATTTAAATATTTAGGTATATATAGTACATTACATTATATTCAACAGTATTTAGATACTGAATGTAAAAATAAAAAAATAAACATCTTGAATTAATAAAATTTAAAAAAAAAATTAATCAGGAGTAATATATGTCCCACTCTATGGTGCATTTTTATTGATGATGAGATAATGCATCATTCTATGGTACATTATCTCATAAGCCAATTCATCAACACAGTTTAACTTTTTAAGCAGTTTCATATCGTTTTTAAGTGATTTCTAAAACTTTCTTTTCATTTAAAATTAAAAAAAAATAGCCTTGCAGAATCACATATTTTTTACTAAAAATTATATTTTAATTATAATAGTCAGGAGTCCTAAAATCTGTAAAATTGTAAAATTTTTAATGAATAAAAATCCTTATTTTTTATCCATTTTAATGGGCTTTTTAGGCTGTAAAATACTAAATAATTTTTGGTTTCTCGAGCTTAGGTAATAAAATGATAATAATAGAAAATAATAAAAATAAATGGTTTTATATCCCATCCATCAAAGTATATTCATATCTTCAATAAATCATACCTTCATAATCCAATATAATATGGTCACCATTATTTAATTTCATTAAAGGCTGTGTTTGAAAATTCTTTATGTTGTTTTTTAGGAAAATATTCTTTTTCTTCATTTTCAACTTTTAATATTACAACTGCACAATCACCAAATTTTGTATTTATTTTTCTCAATGATATCATATCATATATCCCAGGTTTCAAGTCTTTCACTATTAGCTTCTGGGTGTTTTTTTTTCTTTCTGAAACTATTGAATTCTTCCATTTATTAGAGAACAATTTTTAGAACATATAATAACCGAAATATTTTACTTTCTATAAATAAACAAAATTGAGGAATAGAGAAATTAAAAATTGAAAGAGCAATTACAAAATGATACTGAGTTTTAAATTAGAATCTGAAATTAGGAATATCACTAGAAGAGATATTGTAATATAAAAATCATTGGTTGGACTTCATGAACCTATGCTCAATCTGATGGAAAAACTAGAACGTTTGCAGGGTATAAATGATACTTTTGATGATTTAGCTTTAACCATGGATGATTTTTCTTTTAAAACTTCTTTTAGATAGAGAATCTGACAGATAAAGAACTTTATGCTGAAGACGCTAGAAGTATGTTTTTAAAAATATTGACAGAGATCTAGATAAAACTATGCTAAAAGGATTGGAATTTAAATTACCTTCAATAATGTGGAACAAAACTGATAAAGAATTAGTTCTTAATAGGGCAAAAGGATACAGAGCTACATTTAAAAGAAAGAACTAAAAGTTAAAAAAAAAATTGCAATCAAAGAAAAGAAAGATTACTCGGAAATTTTTTTTTGTTCTCTATTCTATGAGATTTTTTTTTAACAGATCTTAAATACTTTCCTATCTCTGATTTCAAATCTGCGTTCGATTTCTCTCTCCCAGCTACTGTATTTTTTTAAATGACATTTTTAGTGCATTTTTTTGTTGAAATGTACAAATTTAAAAACATTATATAAAACAAGGGGCTTTACTTGGCGTAAAGTAGCCATCATCAACTACCATGTTTGAACATTAGTAACTCTAAAATTTATAATTATAGGAAGATATGATACATATAAAAATCAGTTAAGTTATTTTTACTAAACAATATAAAGTAAGAATCAGTAATTAAGGTTGAATATATGCACTAATTCCTAAAATAAAATTAGTTTTTAAATCTAACATACGCGTATCAGAAAGAATATTACGATGAATTCGAACTAGGGTTAACAAAGAGCAAGCTGATAAAAATTATACATTATAAAATTATTTAATACAGTTTACGGAGATTTAAAAATTAAAATGCAACTAAAACATACCTACATATTTTTAACGAAAAAATTTAGTTTCTGTAGATGAAAAGCAACTCTGTAGGCAAACGCAAACACTTGCCAACTCGTTATTAATTGTGAGCAATTATTGGCGAAATCGAAACACGCCGATGCTCTCAGAATTATTGATTACATTTAACATAAGGTGTTAAAGAGAGTGGTCTTGATGTAAACGTTTTGCATTTTCAGTGTTTAGAGCATTCATACACCCTTCAAATGGTATATGAAAGCTCTATTTGGTGTTGACTTGAAGAAAAAAAGTGTTCCTCCATTAAATTTTTTGGGTTTCCAATATTAAATTCAGAGAAATATTACACCACAGTTTTTACAATGTAGGCAAATATGATAGCACTATATTAGAATGAAAAAATATTAAGACAATAGCTGCAAGAAAAATATTGGGATATTAATTTGTTTAAAACTTACTGAGCGTTCAACTTTCACAATGCGGCACGCTAAGCTCACTTTTGATTCATAGACATCTTTGCCTTTCGAACCAGCTTTGCCTAGAATTTGATCCAACCTATAAAGGAAGCATTTTTGTACAAAATGTGTTTTATAAGTTATTTAAGAGAGATATTATTTAATGACTACAAAAATATTTCAGAGCGTTATTTAAAAATAAAATGCAATGGAAAAATTTAAAAAAATACTTCATTTCTTAAAAAAGTATATTTTACTTAAAAAAAATTAATAAAAATTTGATATCTGCGCGAAAAAAATGATTCAAGTTATATGTTTGTTATTGGAGAGTTAGTGTGTTTTGTATTTTAGTGAGAATTGCACTTTTATAAAAACTTTAGTTAATAGTATTTAATATTATTTGAGAAATGTTTTTGATAGTTGAAAAAACTGAAATTAGAGACTTTTTACTCAGTTAAAGCAAATCAAAACAACCTTGTAAGAGTTATTCTTTGACATCAAATTAATTGCTTGTGCATTTCACTTGTTTAAATATTATACGAGTTTTGTAGGAAAAGTTGTGTTTTTTTATTATTTGCAATTGCTTTTGAATAGAAGCAGCTTTTGATGTTTTGATGAAAGAAGCAGCTTTTGATGTTTTAAAACATTTCAATTTCAGAAAATTAACCTTGTTTATGATAAAACACAATTTAATAATCAAAAATTGAATTACAATTAACAATTTAAAGGTAAGAAATGGAGTGAAGATCCAACACTGAAAAAGAAAAGAAAAAAAACATTAATTTAAACAGAACAAATTTGAATATTATTTTAGAGGACCTTTTCCTAAGTGTTACTATTAGCTGTAAATTATTTTTTTTAACTTAATTTACAATTATTTAATTATTTCAATTTGTTAATAAAAATTACTCAGTTATCGTTTTCTCACGTTTATTACAAATTTTAATTATTAATTATTTAAATTTTCAACACATAATTATGCTGTCTAACAATTTATCAATTATTTAAAAGAACATTTATTTAATAATTTTAAAATTTCTTTTTAATTTATTTCTCATTTTCGGTTTCTTTTTGAAATTTAATCTTTCACATATTAATTATTTGTTTGATTATTTTGATTTTTATTCCTTAAATTATTCAACTATTTAAAATTTTAGTTGTTAATGCATTTAACTGTTTATTTATTTGATTGAAAAATATTAACTAAATGTATAAACAAGTGATTTTACCGGCATTGTAGACTTTTGACTCGGCCAAGTAAATCAACATGGCCTTGAGAGTACTGTTCTATAACATCTTTGACATCATATGGTTTGAGTGCTTCTTTGAATTTTCTTCTCGCAACAAAATATTTGATCTACAGAATTAAAAAACAATTACTCACGATTTGCAAAATCTAAAAAGAATATTCAGCAGAAAGATGGGCTGAAAGTGTCGAAGTATCTCAAATAGTTTAGTCATAAAGTTGTCAACTATCGGCATCAAGAAGCATGCTAAGAACAATGATTTGACATCTTTTGCTTCCTCGATGATTCATGGTGGCAAAATTAAATTTAACCCAGATAGCAGTGGAAGGTAAGTTGATTTTAATGTAAACAACAACCTTTATCAACAAGGTTCATAGATGATTAGCAAATAAACCACCGAAAGCTTGAAACAATGTTAAACTTAGATACCTTATTTACACGATACGAGATTCGGGTTAAGCTTGCATAAACAACTCTTTTACATCTAGATTAAATCTACTTCTGAAACAAGGCTAGAAAAATCTTCTAAAATTGAGTATGAATTATCAAGAATACAAATCAAGAATCGAAAGTGTTCTCATAATAAATTCACCTTTTCAAGGTTTATTTTAGATTTTATGACCATCACTGAAAAAAGGTTTATTTGAGAGATTTTAATATATTTTCTTTAACACTCTCATTCTAAAAGTGAAGGTTAGCCGAATTATTAAGTTTTGAACACAAGCAAAAAGTTTCATTTGAGAGCTTGGACAAAGCTCGAACGAAAAATAGATGAAGCCAAGGTTTATAGTACCTCTAAATAAAAGCTAAAAAATGAGATTTTTCTGTAAAAAATGATGATTTTTTCATGCCTTTATTCAATCTTTAAGGAAACATATTAATACACTATCTACCAATAAGTATTTGGACACTTAAGCAAATAACTATATCTGCGGTCCTGAGATACGTCACGCCCTCCGCCGGTATATATCGTGTAGTGAACAACATCGGCATTAGTCCTATTGCAAGATGCCTACTGCACAATTTTGGATGACAATGTGCTTCCTACGTTGTGGCAGTCTTAAGGGATGGGCCCCTGGTACTTCCAGGACGACAATGCCAGCTGTCATGCTGCGAGGGTCACCAAGGCTTGGTATGGTGCCGATGGGGTTAATCGAAAGGACTGGCCTGCCCAGAGTCCAGACCTGAACCCTTTCGAGAATCTCTGGGACGAGTTAGATCGCCGAATTAAGGGGTGTACTACCCGTCCAAAATCAGTGAAGGAACTTACATGTCTTTTCCAAGACGAGTGGAAGAAAATACCACTAGCCGTCACACAAGGACTTGTGGAAATTATGCCCCGGAGGCTTCACGCTGTAATTGCCTCTCTTGGAGGCTCTGCCAACTATTGATTATGAATAAAGTTCGTTTTTCTTTTCAATCACAGGTGTCCAAATACTTATTGGTAGATAGTGTATTTCTAATATATATAAAAAAATGATTAAATGGTCAACCTGTTACCAAGGAAAATGCTTAAAATTCAGAAATTTGTTAACCACCTTGCAATAGCTCTTGAAAGTTACCATTTCTTAACAATGATATCTGTATAAAATTTAAGAATTATAACTAATATATTTTGCTTCCTCAACGACACCGAAGTTAGTGTATTAAACTATTGTATTTGGATTGCAATAAAATGATATAAGTGAGGATCCCAGTGGTAGCTGGTGGATACGGACTTCGCTCCTTGCTCCGACTGACCACAGTGTTGTCGTATAATATCTTCTTCTTCTTAGTCAGCGCAACAGCCCCTTGCAGGCCTTGGCTGCCTCAACAGCTGACAAGCGCCAGTGCCTCCTTTCCATGGCAACTCCCTTCCAATTTCTAATCTTTAGGGTTTTCAAATCATTTTCGATGTCGTTGAGCCACTTAGTAGGAGGTCTGCCTCTGGGACATGACCCCTCGGGGTTCTGAAAGGTGACTATTCTCATGGTGCTATTTTCAGGGCTTCTCCATAGATGGCCCATCCATCTCAGCCTATTACTGCGAATGTCGTATAATATCCCCAGTGGAATTATGGGTCAGAATCCCCTTGCCATCGATATAACCGTGGGAGGTATTTGTGCGTTTCCTCTTCGTGTAAAGCAAATGCGGATTAGTTCCCTCAAATAGTCCCCTACATAGGCTAGTTTGTCAAAGTGTTTGACCAAGGAGTGCCCTTGTTTTCTGGATTGAGTTCAAAATAAAAAGGCTATTGAGTTGAGCATTGATAGTTGTAAACTCAGAATTGCGACGGCTTTTCGATGCCGAATGTAAAATAAAATGTTTTAAGATACTTTGACTTTTTCAGCTTTATCAGCAAGCAAAAGAAAACGTTAATATATTTTTAAAATTATTATAAAATCCAACCTTTCTTAAGGCTCTGATGGCATTCTTATGTTGTTTTGTAAGTGATGTTAGTCTTGGTTCTTCTATTTCTTCTTCTGTAAAGTAACAGTGTAATAATGATTAAAACACTTATGTCATAAACAAATATATTTTAGTTCTGATAAGGTGTTTTATTTTCATAACTGCTTTCATGTTCAAAATTTTTTAAATGATAAATTTTTTAGAGTTCATTTACTGTCATTATCATTAGAGAAAATACCGTTTCGTAAAACCAAACGCTACATAATTGGAATAAGTATAATTAAAAGCTTTATGAAGTTTTAGATTATGAAAAACCAAATGAAAATGAACAATTTCGAAGAAAATACTAATACTGAGTGATTAAAAGTTAAAATGAACACTATGTTGTATTTTAGTATTTCCCTATTTTAGTGAGTCTAGCAGATGGTTTTTACTACAATATAGACAATTATAACTAGTACCAGAATTTTTAATTTATAGGAAAAAATAGGGTACAATAGAAATAACAATTTTTTTTCCACAACCAGAAGAAATTGTGGAAAAAACACTTCAGAAATTTTACTTGATTAGAAACTTAATTCACCTCAAAAATATACAAATTGGAAACTGGAACTTCAAAAATTTGCCTTTGGTTTATTAGTACTGGCTGATTGTTCTTTAAATTGATGATAGTATTGTCTCTATAAATTTACTTAAATAAGAATCTGAAATGTAAATTTTTAAATGCAAGTATTTAAAAATTTTCTAAGAAAAATTACAAGCAGTTGCACATTGTAAAACGTAAGAAAAACTATAAAAATGTTTTTTTTTCTTTTTTTTAAAAGTAATATTAAAACAGAATATTTATGAAACAAAACAAATCACATAGTTTGTGTACTTAAAATGATAAAATAAAGATAAAAATAAGAGTAAAATTATTTAGCAATTGAAGCTTATAGTTTTGGAATTCTACAGCTACTATTGTGCAAGGATTATAAACTACTATTTTTATAAAACAAGCAGTGTATAATATATCGAGCATAAAACTTGTAATCTAGTTTTCTAAGACTAATAAAATCTTCTATTCTAGAAGTCTACTATCTCAGTAATGGCATGCAGATGATGCACTGATTTATAACAAAATTTATGTGCATAAGGATAATTTATTTGCAATTTATTTTGCAAACAAAAAATTATTGGAGAGAATTAGTTGCACCATTTCACATTCTCTCAAGTTTACGTTCTGAAGAAAATGAGCATGCGCACTTTGAAGAATTTGAGTATTGAGCATGCGCAGTTACTGCGTAAGTTGACATGAGAAAGGAAACAGAATTTTTAATTCCCTCTATTTATTTAATATAAAATCTAAAGCAGTTGTGGACTGTTGTAATATTGCTTTAAAATATAAATAAAAACTTAGAGTTATTAAAATTTTATTATATTTGATTGACGAGTCATTTGATGCCAAAAACTATTGAGTATTTTTTAAAATTACTTTTCTAAACTTAAAATTTCAGAATTGAAAATTGTTAGATATTTGTAGCAATTTTTTTAAAAAGTGTATATTGCAGACTAATGAAAATTATTTTCTATCAAAATGAGCAATATTTTTCTCATATGAAACCATAAAAACTTCAAGGACAACTAAAAATATACTCACAGAGCGTTTAGAGTAATTAAAGTATGTTTAAATTCTGACACTATTCCTTAAAGGAGTGTCTCTAAAATCACAAAACTGATAGTAAATGCAGCAAACATAAATGCAATTACATTATATGATAACATAAATGCATTGTTTAAATGAAGACAATATGTTTTCAAACTGTAGAGTCATTTTACATTTGCGTCATGCGAACTTACAAATACTCAAATTGCATTTAATGAACACACGTGTCATAAGAGCTGAAATCTATATAATAATAGCAACGTAAAATGCTTTATCTCAGTAAACTATTAAATTTACGTAATTAGTGTTTTAAAAAATAGTAAATCTTTGTGATTGTTAGTTGTTTCATTAAAATGAAATAAACATGAAATAATTTTTGGGAACACATTTTTCAATTTAAGCTTTGTTTTGAATTGAGATCAAATAAATTCTATACTCAATAATTTTAACCATGGTAAGGTAAAATTAGGGTGAAGTGTTCAAAATAGCATAGATGATATGAGATTCAAAATAAGTGAAAAATAAATTGATTACCATGATACACTGGAGTTACTTATGTTGTTTAAAGTGTTTTAAACAATAAAATTTTAGCTCTTATAAGCATTAAAACTTTTATAATTGTTTTTGCAGTCTTTTGACAACTTCGTAACCACCAACGTTGACACTATTTGCTAAAACAATTGTCCAGTAAAAGTGTACTAAACCTTAACTTTTTCCGAATTCTCATGGGTTTTTTCGAAACTTAATATAATTGCAGTAATTTCATGTTAATAGAAGAACGAATTTTTAAAGATAATATTTTAAACTTTAGAGACCAGACTGCTTGAAATTCTCATGCCGAAATGATTTCTTGAAAAAAAATAAAATAATGAGTAGTGGTCACAAATTCGTTTCATTCAATCGGTTTTCATTCAATCGATTTTCATTTTCGCCATTACCACCATGTGTTTCTGTTTGAAATTGTTCTCAAAATGAAATATAGAGGGTGCACAAAACCACGTGACTCTTTTTATTTTTATGTTTTATATAATTATCTAGTTTAGCCCTCCTAGTGTCTGTCTCAATAAATTTGTGTTGCTAAAACTTAAAAATTATTGTTTCCCCGTGAAGGAATCCTTTTATACCATGGGAGTCATATATTTAAAAGTAGCCTTATTTTTCTGCTCACATTTTTTCAATACTTAAGATTAATATGATTTGTTCCCTGAACTGAACAAAATAAAAATATCTGGGTGTTTCAAGCCGTTTGTGGCCCTTTACCAATTCATTTTTATTTTTTCGGTCTGTAAGTTCGATTAGGAGGGGTGAATGTAAATGAAGTAATAAGATTTGCTTATCTGATCTTTTGTGTTTACATCTTTGAAGTGTAAATTTTTATGGTAATCAATCAAAAATATTTTTAATAAAGTTTATTAAAAAAAGAACCAAATATCCAGGAATAATTTTTGTCACCACAGTGAAAATCTCGTTTTTTTCTCTCACGAAAATTATACTTGAAAAGAATGCGACCTTCATACCAACGAAGAAAAAATCACTATGTTATGTGCGGCTATGTTTAAAAGGAGTGAAATATTTACTAAATTACTATGAAATTAAAAAAAACCTATGCATTTTAAGGGATTGCAAAATTAAAGTGTTATTTAAATTGATTGAGGTATACATTGAACTTAATGGTTCTGTTTTAACAGCAATTTTTTTCAATACTAAGCTATAATTTAAAAATGTCATAGCAATAATTACAAGAAAGTTCTAAATCTACAATTTTTATTATTCAGAAATAATGAAATTGCGTGGTGCTTTAAAATGAAGTAAAGTGCATGTAGGTAAATTATAACTGCATAACCTTTAGTAAGAGCCTTTTTATTTGTTGTTTATATCTTACCAATACAATGTGGGGCTTTTCGAACTTTCCGGATGATAATTTCACACCAGGTTTTTCGGGCATCAACTGAGCCAAGAAAAAATTTTATCAAGTCACATACTCATACAATATTTTCATTTTATTGGATATAGTCAAATGTCATTTAGTATTTCAAACTCTGTTGGTAAAAACTTGTTTTTAAAACAAATTTAATATGTATATAAATTCTTTTTAATTGATAGAAACTGAAGAATGAATGATTAGTTGCCATATTTTACGCTTTTCACAGAAACGAGAGTTTGAACATAAATCTTGCTGTTATAAGAAGGATTTTCCTCAGAAAGAGTAAAATATGGCAACTTTTCCAAAATAAGAATAAATTTTGCTAGTAAGCGAATTTTTAAGTAATAAATCAATGTTCTTCTTTAATTGTTATATAAAAGATGAAGAAAAAATATAGAAATCTTAAAAAATAAATAGATGATGGAATAAAAAAATTCAATGTGGGTTGAATTAAGTCAATGAAAATATCATCTGGGAACAAAAAAAAAAGAAAATGTAGGCCAAGGTTGGTAAAGGTCCCCAAATCAAATAAAGTTGACACTTTAGAAAACATGCTAAGGATTGGAAATACGATGTATAGTTTAATAGCACTAGAGCTAGATACGAACGTTATAATCCGCTATATTAAATGTACAGAAGATTTTCCGACGATTTAAAAAAATCAATCAAAGAGAAATAGTCGGCTTGCTGCATTCGACTTAGGAAATTAGAAATTTTTCTTACCAAGATCAAAATTTAATTCCCAAACTTTTTGACAGATGACGCTTGGATGGAAGGTATAAAACACGATTGCTTTGTTTTTAAAGCATTCTTGCATTAAAGCAGTTTCGTCTTTAATGTGCGCTGTTTTGTGCTGTATACAGTGGTTATTTGGAAAGCTTTTTTAATAGTTTTTTTTCAGTAAGAAGTAGCCTCCGTTGTTGTATTAATTTATTAAGCAGAGTAATAACTAAGCCAATCCCTTTTAGTATTTTTTAATTATTTTTTCAAATCGTTGGACATTTTTCCAACACTCGGTGAATCGATATTTACTCTATATAATTAAATTAATCTATGTTATAAACTAGATCCTTATTTTTCTAGCAAAGATTACTTTTTGCAGGTAAATGAGAATATCATGACGGCTGACGAGAAAATAACCTCTAATAAGTTAACAGGGTGTATAGCGTTTGAGTTACGTCCTGAGCCAAATATCCAGAAAGCAGAATATTTACAAAATAATTTATTACAAGTAAGGATTAAAATAGTAATTGATCTGCTATCGTATTTAATTAGGTTTCAGTTTAATTTAGTCAGTCGTTCAGTCGATACACAAGATTACAATTAGTTATTGTTGTGATTAAAAATAATCATTAGCAAGAGTTAAAATATTATCATGGTGACGAAGTTACATTTTTTATGCATTTTATTCTATTTCAAAATTTAAAAATACATTAAAGATTTTGATCACAAACAATCATGATCTACACAGAAAAGCAATTGTTATATAGGATTAAAAGTAATCTTAATATATGATTATGAGTAATCTCGTGTACTTAAGTAGTTATTATTAATAATATATTAGATAGAAAAAGCATTTATAATCGATACACAATATTACAATTAGTTATTGTTGTGATTAAAAATAATCATTAGCAAGAGTTAAAATATTATCATGGCAACGAAGTTACATTTTTATGCAATTATCTTTGTCTTTCTGTCAATTAAGGAAAAAACAATATTTATTCGATTTCAAGATGTTTTTATTCTCCCTCCATCCCAAATTAGTTGCTAGATTTTAAGTATGTTGAGTCATAAATAACTACCGATGCAGTTTAGTAGATCGACACCAGTGAAATGATGCTACTAATGAATTCACGATTCATTAGCTAGAAGATAGTTTTCAGCGAGCGATTACTGGTGGAAGAGCCCTTACCAAATGGGTCGTGCAAACCCTGGATTTTTGAATTTATTTTAGTACTGATTTAAGGAGAGAAGGATGGAATGCTTGGTAGGTAAATGTTATTGATTGAAAGCATAGGACCCTAAAATATCTGAAAAATTTTCAAGCAAAATCATAAAATCATCTGTATCAATAATCATTACAAAAATACTCAAATGTTGCAACTTTAAATATGGGAAAACAGCTTCAGACAAAAAGATTCAAATGTTGCAATTTCAAATCAGGGAAAACAGCTTCAGACAAAAATATTTAAATGTTGCAACTTCAAATAAGGGAAAACAGTTTCAGACACTTACATTAACCTTACTTAAAATTTTTTATTTTTTGAAATTTTCAGGCTATGTTTTTCGTGTAAAATTATTGGGAACATAATATTTTTTATTTTTAGGAAAACATATAATTTTTTTTTTTTTGGGGGGGGGGGGATTGGTTGGTCAAAACTTAAGGTCCTTTGGAGTTTTGAGTAAACACACTTATTTGCATGCTGTGCCACTTTTTGTGAAATAAGTGAACCATAATATTGACCATTATTTTGTATTCTACGACTTTCACAGTAACTATTAAGACATAAATACTTCCGGAGGATCTGAGCTTCGAAAGTTAACGGTCATTCAAGCATTTTCGAAATAAAACTATCTTTTTCTTATATTCGGATAGACAAAATCTATTTGGGCCAACAGTGAACCATAAAGGTATACATTTCTGTGAATGCGTACTAAGGAATAGTACCTAAAAAAATCAAGATATGTGTGGTGTACAGTCCGCAAAAAAAAAAAAGATATCACCCTGAATAACTTTTGTTCTAATGATCGGATTTTCACGATCTAAGCGTCGATCTTAATGGTTCCCGGGGGTGACCTCAAATATGCTAATTAATTAGTGCTAACTATTAATTAAGTTACGAAATCAGACACAAAAACGTACTTTCTCTGAATAAACATGTATTTTTTTTTACATATTTGGATTTCTAAGCTTCAAAATATAGGGGGTAGCCGCAATCTGGGAAATATGGTCCCCATAGTTTGGTCAGGAGAGCGATCCAAAGTTCGTACCCGTTAATGTTAATTTCACTTTTTACGTTTTTAGTCATATTTTCAAAACTAATGAAGCAATTTGAAGAAAATTGCGCCCACTCATAAAACTCATTTACCCAAAGATAATTTCATGAAAAAAATAATTTTTAGTAATTATTAATTATTTTTTATTATTTAATTAAATTGAGGATGAAAAAATTTTGAATTATTAGGTATGAATTTTTTTATACGATAATAATCTACATATTTTTCAATACAAAAATCTAAAGTTTCAACTGTTTTTATTTATTAGAAGCTGAAAAAAATTAAAATTAATTATTTTTGAAAAAATAATTTGGCGACAATAAAAAAATGATTAAATGGGGCGATTAATATTAAAATGTGATAAACTTGCGAGGAACTTGACTTCTCGCGCGTAGTGTAAAATTTCATTCATATTTTTTTCGCTAATAATCGTTTGCTAATCCTTTTATTTTTATTTCTTTCAAACTATAAAATACGATGTTTCTTTTTAGTCATTTAATAATTTATTTGTAATTTAGTAAAGAAATTATAAATAAAGCATTTTGAATAAAAAACACTTTATTCAACGAATGTCTAGTTTTATAAAGGCGTGCTTCTGATAGAGTATGATTATGCACCAGATTGTGCTTACTTAATGTGATTATTTTTTAATTTTTGATTTTCTTTTTCAATAACTGATACAATTTCAATAATATACATACGTATGCATAGATTTGGAATAATATATTTATGAATTTCTTGAATATATATTTTATAATTATTAATACGAATACGTAGTCAACATTTTTAATCATCTTAAAACTTCGCCCGGTGGCTGAGCGGTAGCGCTTCGCGCTGTCGTTCCTCGGGCCGGGCAAGGCTGACTCAGCCTTTCATCCCTTCAGTGGGTCGATAAATAAGTACCAAGCATGATTGGGAACTAAACACTGGGGGTTCCGCGTTCGGCTGACCACCTGAACGGAACATCTGCTCCTGCACCCCAGAGCCCTAGGTCCAGAAAACTGAGATGGGCACAGTAGGCCTTGGCCCTCCATGGGCTGTCGTGCAGCTGAGTTTAGAGTAGAGTTTTTTAAAACTTCTTTACATCTTATATATCGCCTTAATCTTAAAATAAATTTGTAAATTACCTGTCTGTGCGTGTTTCGCAGAATTATTTTTCTAACTTTTTTATTGAATTTTAATGCAATTTTTTTTAAATTCTATTATGTATATTTTTGTCCAATAATATATTAATCAATCGTTTAAGTACTTTAATTTATGTTTTTCTTTAAAATAAAATTACTTTTTAAATTACTGCTAAGTTCTTATTGAAAGAAAACTTAGAAGTATTGCCAGCTATCTGAGAATTAAATCTTGTTAAGAAATTAAAAATATTCTACTGATCACACACAATATCATTCGAAGCAGAACAGCTGACTATTTACTAAAAATACTATTGTTTACGAAAAATGAAGATAAATTATTAATTTTATTTTTTTTATTGCTTCGAGTAATGAAAAGTAAATGCGTATGTGCGCACAGGGGAAAAATTTAACAGATTGTTTTGCTTTTTTAATGAACAAAAAAAACTATGGGCATGCAATTTTAATTCAACATTCAAAGAAAATCTTGTGCGCTAACCCTTTTGTCTTAAAAAGTTGAAAATATTTGCTTTAAAAGTTGTTTGTATGATTTCTCAACTTTTGCACAGTTCAAAAAAATATTACTATATCAGGAAAATGTTTGATATGCCTTGTTTTGTTAAACAACTACTAAAATAAAAAATTGTAAAAAGATTAGAAAAACGTGCTATTTTTAGAATCATCATCTCAAAAATTGTTCTTTTACTCCATTTGACTTTCTTCTTCTTAAATAACTTATAATCATAGTTTTAACACACGTTTTGAAGAAATTATGTAAACAAACTCCTAATATTTCGTAATAAAAAAACAAGAATATTAATGATTTATTTATACAGTGAAACCTGCCAAATTGACCACACTTGTAAGTTTTACATCTGAATAAGTTGACCTCAATTATCAAGAACGGAAATTTTCCTACATAATAAAGAAGCAAAACCTTTGTAACCTGACCACCTGTCTATCTTGTATGTTGCCCACTGAAATAAGTTAATTTTGTCTAGGAGTATTATGAAATTCTATTCTAAAACCCTCATAAGTTGACCAGAAAAAAAAATTCAGAAAAGTTTCTGTCATTTTGCAATGTATGTTAATATTTCACTTGTTTGGTGAAATAGTGTTAAAAGC
This sequence comes from Parasteatoda tepidariorum, assembly GCF_982258835.1. Classification (NCBI taxonomy): domain Eukaryota; kingdom Metazoa; phylum Arthropoda; class Arachnida; order Araneae; family Theridiidae; genus Parasteatoda; species Parasteatoda tepidariorum. Next base: position 43,906,896 of record NC_141759.1, read on the forward strand.
TAATCTAAACCCTTTTGTGAGTTGACCATCTGGGGAAACTGTAGGGACTCAGCTTTTGACCATTCATTGAAAACAGGTGTGTTAGTTGAAAAGTTGCTCTTCCAGTTGCAATAGTGAGCAAATAGGCTTATATGTGTAGTAATAACAGAATAAATTTTTAAGTGTTAAAATAATTTTGTTTTGTTAAAGTTTTCAATGTTTTCGTGTTCTGATATTTTAAGAAATTATTTTTATTAAACACTTCACATGCATAACTAACAAAATAATTTTTTTTAAAAAGTTAGTTAAATATTAAAATTATTTCTGTGTAACAAATTGAAGTTCGTTTATGTTTAAACACATTTCTTGAGATATTCATTTGGCCATTTGCTAAATCAAATTTTTAAGTCAAGTAAAAAAAAAATTTAAATGTATAGCAACATGTAGGAAACGAAAAAGTAAACAATGTCCCACCCCTTCTATAAGTTGACCACTTGTCTACGTTGGCCACTAAAACAATGCACATGAAGTGATCAACTTACACAAGTTTTACTGTAATTGTTTCATTGAACCAGAGTAGTTAATTGTTTTCGTAATAATCGGCCTTACAACTATTTAACTTAAATTCTTTGGACTAGGCGTCACTTCATGCATGTCTTTCGAGATTGAAATTTCAAAGATAAAATGTAAAAATTACAAGAATGCGTAAGCTGGTTTCAATTAACAAAAAAAAAGGGACAAAATCGTTGGCAAAAGAAGTTATCTCATGAAAAGAGTGTCAGAGTTGAAAAAGTATTGTAAAAACTGCAACAATTGTTACTCTTGTTTAATTAAGGGTATTATAAACCTAATTTTCTTTTAATCATGTTTTTTAAAGAACTAACGAAAGGAGTGTGTAAATAACATCAACTCGTAATTTTCTTCGTGTTTTTTTTTTGTTTTTATTTATTATAATATATATATATATATATATATAATATATATATATATATATATATATATATATATATATATATATATATATATATATATATATATATATATATATATATATATATATATATATATATATATATATATATATATATATATATATATATATATATATATATATATATATATATCAAAATGCTTTTAAAATGCCATATAAACTTTATTAAGTTTTACAATTTTATCGAAAATAAATACCGTGATTTCTATAAAATTTTGCGATTATGCATCAGAATAGCTATCTTTTTTCAGGTCCACCTTTGCTTGATCACTTTTTTTTCCTTTCCTAAGAAACTCGAAGTGAGGGGCAAAAGCATTTAACCCTACAACTCTTCATAAATTTATGATAACTTATGAAAATTGGTTTTAATTCAAAACTGTCCTACAAATTACATTAAAACAGCTTTAAAAAAATAAATAATGTCAGATAAAAAGTCAAAGATTCTATAATCTTGGAGAATCAAAAATAATTTATTAATTTATTTAAATTTCCTTTTTAAAGGAGATTTAAAAAAAAAAAAAAAAAGCCCAGAAAGCAAAGCGAAAAATTCTTTTGGTTGCTTAGCAACGAGAAGCACTATCTTTTCCCATCTTGTCATTCATTCAGTTTCTTTATGGTTGTTATAAATTATTTCCCCTTCTATGGCGAGGTAATTTGGCATATTTTTAAACCATCGCCAGATATATAAATCCTTATTGCGACCTAATTTAGAACCCATTTTTTTCGAAATTTTGTCTACCCCCCCTATTTTAAGGGTCAGGATTCCAAATATGTAAAAAAAAAATGCATGTTTATTCAGAAAAAGTACGTTTTTGTGTCTGATTTCGCAACTTAATTAATAGTTAGCACTAATTAATTAGCATATTTGAGGTCACCCCCAGGAACCATTAAGATTGACACTTAAATCGTGAAAATCCGATCATTAGAACAAAAGTTATTCAGGGTGATATCTTTTTTTTTTTGCCGACTGTACATTTGGCGTGACTTTATAATTGCACGAATTCTGACGCATACATAATATAGTGTCTGACATTGTTATCCAAGCAAGTGACATATTTATCCAAATGTTTTATTAAGCGATCAATAGGAACACTTTAGTTCAGTAACAGTTAAATAGTTTTAAGTAGGTAAGTACAAAAAATTCGTAACTGTATTTCTGATACAAAATCTTTTATGGGCTCTGGCTCTCCACCACAAAAACATTTCATAATCTTCATCATGAATAATCAGAAAGAGTTAGTGCATTGATTAATTTTTTAATGTATTGAACATGTGAAAATATTACTTTAGTTTGTTATTTTTAGTTTGTTATTTATAGCTTGTGATAAATTATATTCTGCTCAATTCTGATATAATTTAATATTAGATTTGTGCGATACACCTTTTATTTTCACCGAATTTCCAGGTATTTTTTCTTAACTATGAAGAATTTGAACTTCAATCCGATGAAGTGTAAGGCACATTTTTACTCCCTAAATAAATAAATAAAATAAACATGAATTAAAATTTTTAAAGAGAGAGACCATCTAAATCAAGTCATTCAAATGTTTTCGAAATGAAAAGTGACCAAACATGATAACGTCAGAAACGCAGTAGCGATGAAGTAGCACCATAATTAATGGATATAAAGAGTAATGCAAGACGATTGCATATACGATTAACCAAATCCCAAGTGAACATTCAAATTAAATGTATAATCGTGTTAAGTTCGATGTACAAAAAACAGAGCTACACACTGTTGTAAGGTTTTTTTGAAAGTAACATTTTCACTGAAATACAGAATTTTTATTAACCGGTTAACGCCCAGCGTCATATATTTAGGGCAGTTCCTTTTTTCAAAGACATTAATTGTGGTGGGAAACTTCTTTCAGCATTTTCTACTTATCTGGGTGAATTAAAAGATTCTCAGATACCAGAATGATTTAGTTATTTCTGATTAGATCTAGAATTATAAGGAGCAAGTACTTTTTGATCTGTCAATGACTTTTTGAATGCCCTAACAGTAGAAAAACTAATTAATTTCGATAATATATTATACCACTTTTTGTATCATTTCAACATATACATTCGAGACAAAACGGGTTAATGCGAAATTTCAACGTCGAATGTTTGCTTTTCATGGCAAACATTCCTGCACGAACTGCGATTTATCAGTATGAGTTTTACTGCACAGAACAAAAATGGTGTAAAAGATTTTGTAAACGGTTTTGCATCAATATCGGATCTGATAAGACTAGAATGAATTAGACAGGCCGACTTATCATTTATTGTTGGAGCAAAGAGCTAACATAAGCACAGCGAATAAATATTTTCAAGTGGTAGTTTATTAATTGTAATTTTTGGTTTCATAAGTTCGATTTAGTAGATTTTAATCCACCACTATTTCTAAACAATGCGTAAGCTTATATAATTCACCACTTTATAGTCTTTATAACATGCGTTACATTCTTAAAAGCAAGCAAATATTGTCAACTATTTGCAAAATTTACTTGTAGTTATTTACCGTTTTTTAAAATTATTTTGGCGTATCCGCAGCAGTTGGCATCTCTTTAATAGCATAACGAATACTAAAATAACGATAACTTGCGAACCTGTTAGCTCCAATATTGCTTGATAGACCAGCTCTGATAGTATAGGAGCCTTAGATAAGACACAGGTCAAGCACGAAGAATTCTTAGTTGACGTAGCTAAAATGATTGCTATCTGACTAACTGAAGAACTTCACCGTTTAGGTTATTAACACGTTCACGCCGGGTGTTGCGCCTGAAAGCGGGACGGAAAAGAGAAAATACTGGTAGAACAACTATTTCAATATTAGATAATATTCGTGAGGAGTTAATCTGTTCTCAACAATGACAATTCACTGTAAGGAAATTTATCACGGCGAAGAAGCAATTCAATATAAAAATTGCATCCGTTAAAAACAATTGGTAGTTATGAATTTTTATTATTCTCGGAAAAAAACTAAAAAATGAAATTTATTTGTTACCAGTTTTTATTCCGGTGCGCCGCCCGATGTGACAATCTAGCGTGACCCACCGGTGGGTCACCCCGGCGTTAACGTGTCAAAGCACTGTCAGGGACTATGAATACAATTTTAAAGAATTTCTTGTAGGAGTGCGAGGTAGTACTGGTTCTGACTAAGGTAAACAAGATAAATATGGAATTTTCTCCTTTATGAAATTAGATTTTTCTTGTTTCCATCATATCAGACAGTTCTCTGTTTTTTTAAATTTTATTTAGATAGAAGGTTGTAGTAATTGGGGAGCTACGACATTAGTACAGGCTCTTATCTGAGTAAAAAAACAGCACAATTACGTTCTACGCGTTATTCTGTTTTATGTGCATCCTTGCATACATCCTTTCTATGCTCTCATGTGAATAGGTAATCAGTTATACATAGATTGTAGTGCATACCTTGCACTTTCCTTTATAACCATTAATAGTGGTTGAAAAAGAATTCAATAATTCATGGTCAGTAATTCAGTCTCTGCTTTGGATATTGCATTTTTAATTCTAATTTGTTGTAGTTATAGTTATATTAAGTTTTATGAATTTCATATTTTTTAAAGTGAAAATTCATGGACCATAACTGAAAAGAGTTCTAAAAAATGAAGTGGAATTTCTTAATAATTTTACGTTGGTTGTTTGGAGTAGTTGTTTTTTTAAATTAATTCATAACTTCTAAAATATAACTAATATATTGTGTAATCATATATATTTTAGAATATGTTTTACTTTTTATTGGAATAAAGTAGTCTATATGTATGTATTTCTTACGTCATTTCAAAAAATACATGCAATGTAATAAATAATTTCTCTGCGAATTCCAGCCATTTAAACTGCTATGTTTGACACAAAATTATAAATTTTAAAATTAAAAACTGATAATGTAGCTGTATATTGATAAATATTTTCTGATTACGTAAGATTCTGTCCGGAACTTTAGGTAAATCTCGTTTTTAAATATAAATTTTATTCAACAACCAGAAAAAAGCTGTTAATTGCGTTGTAAAATATAAAAGAGTCTTAAAAGAAATTTCTTTTTCCGGCATAGTGTCAAGTAAAATAAATATAAATGAGGTATTACCATCAGAATTTCGTTTGGAAGTTTCTGAAAAATCTTTGGAAACCGAATCTTCGGACACACTGGGTCGTATCCGGCCACTGAGGTTATCAGATGAAGTAGTGATGTCACCGCATCTGCTTCTCGTCATTGGAGAATGATTGAAAGGAGGGCGATGACGTCTGATGGTGGAAAGTCGTGTCACGAATGACGTATTGTGTTTGAAACTAAAATATAAGGTAGAGAATGAATAATTTAGGAAACCATGAAATATCTTTATGTAATGCCTATATTTGATGCTTTAACAGATTTTTGTTAAATAAAAGTTTTAACAACGACCTTTTTGTAAAATATTTAAACTAAATTAAAAATCAAACTTATTTTAAAATTTTACTTTAGCACACGTTGAATGAAATTTTGATTTAGATTCTACTGATAAAATGTATGTTAATGTCATGTTAATTTGTGAGGTAAAGGCTTGGAGGAAAAATCTTGAGAAGAACAGAGCCTACTCTGGGCTGTAATGCCACTGAAGAAGAAGAAGACATATTAATTTAAATTTAATCTGATGTATGAAATATGACATTCTAAAGTCAACCGGAAAGTTATGAAATATTCAATATTTTTTACTTCTGACCAATTTTTTATGGAGTCAATTAGAAATAGGAATTAGAAAATCAAATTTAGGAAAATGATTTGAAATTTAAATTTAATAGCTGAATGTTTCAAGTGCTCCACTTGAAACATGCTACTAGTTATTTAGAAATATGAATCGAAAAATCGAATTTAGGAAAATATTTGAAACATAAATTTAATAGGAGCTGATATAGGAGCTGAACATGAAACAAATATTTAGAAAGTTATTTTCCTCTGCAAAGTATTCTGCTCGATAGAGAGATGATTTCTAATGAAAAACTCATTTCTTCAATAAATTGTGAATGTATCATAGCGTTAATGAAAATTTTATGTGGACAGACTTATTTTTAATTAAAGTCTGTTTTTGTTCCAATAAAAGCCCTCAGCTATAAATTTTTATTCCAGGAACTTGAAAGAATGCTTTTCGTACTACATAGAAATATTAGTAACATTTATCAAAGTATATACTAATAATAACAAAAATACATTAACTGCTTCAAACTCTTAAATAGGAAAGTAGTATACGGGTAAAAGTTTTCTGTAGAACTCAAAGATATATTCATGCAAATTAAGGAATAAAATGTAAAAAAAAGAAGGAACACGAATAGGTGATGATAAAATTCAGAATTTATCTTAATGCAGAAAAAAGTAACTTGTTATGAAAGCAAAGAGAGAGAGAGAGAGAGAGAGAGAGAGAGAGAGAGAGAGAGAGAGAGAGAGAGAGAGAGAGAGAGAGAGAGAGAGAGAGAGCGAGTGAGAGGGAGAGAGAGAGGGAGAGAAAGAGAGAGAGAAAGAGAGAGAGCAAGAGAGTAATCACATTAACATTTCTAAGACAGTTAAAAAATATATAAAGTTGATATAATATATACAGGTTGATTATAAAATAAGTCGACATGTTTAGAGCTATATTATCAAATAATATTTGGTTTAAAATGTTTTTATTATCTCGCACTATTATGAATACAGCATTATGGTAAACAACTAACAAATGACAAAATGTCGCAAATGGATTTCAAACAAATAAAACAAATTTCAGGAAATATAGTGCCTAAGAAATATTTTTTCAATGTAATTTTTCAAATTCATTTTTTTGGAAATATGACATTCTTTCGAAATATTTCTTTCATGCTTCAGAAATATTTCAGTAATGATTTGAGAGAAGTTTTAAGTTACATTTCAAGAACTAAATAAAAACGATTCTGGCAATTTCTTAAAATTTTTGGAACTAATGATTTTGTCAAAACCTTACTAATTTATTATAGATTTTAAATTTAAAACTTTTGAGTTGTATTAGGAAAAATTAATTACAATAAACAATTTTACTGAGGGAGAATTATAATTAATATTTTATTATAAGATGAAATATTTTCAGTGTTAATATTTTTTTCGTCTTTTTTTGGTAGTTAACATAGAGTTATTTAAATTTAATAAAAATGTTCATTGCTTTTAAGTGTACAATTTAAATGCAAAAGTTTATATCGAAATTCAAGTTCCCTGTACATCGAAAT